>NC_044509.1:5634946-5687446 GCF_902362185.1 Chanos chanos | reverse complement strand
ATTACATAAGAGCAAAAGGAAAGAGAAAGCCACAACAGAAAGAAAGAAAGAAAGAAAGAAAGAAAGAAAGAAAGAAAGAAAGAAAGAAAGAAGAGGGAGGGGAAAATAGAATTTTTTAAAATATAATTACAAAAACATCATTACATCAAATCATCATTTCACATAATGAAAAATATAAAGTACTCTCTTTAAGCATCATCAACATAAACAACCATAAACCACAAAAACAAGAAGCATTCAAAACAGATCAACTTCAGCTCAGATAATTAAAAAATACATACATGTATATCTACACGGAAACCATTACTATAACATTACCCATTACAAAAAAAAATGACCATATCCTCTTTGGCTTTGTAGAAGTTCACTTCATGCAGTAATCATGATCAAATAAGACTTTTAGGAATTGAAACAGGTTCCTGGCAAAAGCTCTCTTGTTCCAGAACGTTCCACTGACAGACGCAGATAGCCAGCTTGGTTTGTCGCAAAAGAGACTTCGTCAGCTTTGATTTTTCCCGTTTCTGCTTACGCTTAAAACCGCGAATGAGGCAACGTTGTGTAAAAAAAAAATAAGAAAAAAAAACCCCTCTCCAAACAATACCAGGAAAGCATGGCAGAACTAGACAAAAGAAAAAAAAAATCAATACCGGTCTTACAGTTCATGAAGCCATGAAATCCTCTGATGATAGTTGATGATAGTCATTGTGAGGTGTTTTTAGTAAGACGGAGAAGACGAGCATTGTTAGCTCGTTAAGAGCTTCAGCGGCCGGTGCAGACAAAACTGCTCGATGTTCGGCGTCTCCAAAACGAGGGAGATGGTTGTGGACTTCGGACGGCCAAAAACGGTATCGTAGGTGGAGGGATCCATTTTGTAGGAAATGATGGAGGTGCCGTTGAAGTGGTGAGCTACAGTAAATGGCTGGGAATACACATGGACAATAACTTAGAATGGACGAATGAGACTCTGAGTTTTGTACACTGTATAGTGTATATTGTATTATCAGTCTGTATACTGTATAGTGTATATTGTATTATCAGTCTGTATACTGTATAGTGTATATTGTGTTATGCTATATGGCCAAAACTACGCGTGTACCTGATTTCAGGTGTTTCAGCCACACCGACTGTTAACAGGTGCATAAAATCAAGCACATGGTCATGTAATCTCCACAGACAGACCTTGGAAGTAGAGTGGGTCGTACTGGAGAGCTCAGTGACTTTAAACGTGGCAGTGTCATAGGATGCCATCGTTGCCACAAGTCAGTTCACGAAATCTCTACCCTGCTAGTCAACTGTCAATGCTAACTCCATATTAATGCCCATGGTTTTGAAATGGAATGCCCGATGAGCTCGTACAGGTGTGATGGTCAGATGTCCACATAGTTTTGGCCATACAGTGTATCTGTCTATGGTATTGTCTGTTGTTAAGTACTTGCCTGTCTTTTTGTCTCTATTGACCTGTCTGTGCTACTGCTCAAAAGAATTTCCCATTATAGATGAATGAGGTTTATCCTATCTGAAATGGTCACTTTTAGGTGTCAGAATGAACACTGGTAGGTTACTATGGGGTTTAACACCGACACAACACAAGTACACTGACAGAAACAACCAACTGTAAAGTAGCAAAATCCATTCACCCCCCATAGTCACCGGCTCGCCATGACGACAATTAGCCCTGAGAGCCTGCGCCTTTTAGGGATGAAAGTGTTGGCTAAAACTTTATCTTAAGTCTTTGTCTGAAAAACTCCAGCTCTGCTTGAGGAACTCCAGCTTCAAACAGCATATGTTTCAGCACGGAGAGACGGCTGTGTTTTTTGACTTAGTAATTAACCATCATTAGAGTCATGCACACCAAGCTTCTGCTACGTTCGCGGAGAAAAACGACGCTAAAACGCTGAGACACGAGCGTGGGTGTAAACACAAGCTGTTACCATTTATCTCTATTTAGCTTCCCTCAGATCTCAATATCTACCACTCTAGCTCAGTCTGTGTGTTCCCCAAAACTGCCAGCAGAGAGAGAGAGAGAGAGAGCTTCAACAAAGAGACTTTTTTTTAACCTTTTTTTTTTTTTTTTTACATGTTCATTGCTCATCATTTATAGAAAGAGAGAGCGATTGTGTGTGTGTGTGTGTGAGAGAGAGAGTATGTGTGTTGTGTGTGTTGTAGGTGTGTGTGTGCATAGAGACTATACACACAAGTCCCTCATAAACCCAGAGTAAAAACACTGTAAAAACACATCCTCTCTTCCTCTCTGCGTTCGGTCGAGCGGTGCATCTCTTCGCTGTGCCTCATTTTCACAGATGGACAGTAATGAGTTCAGGGTCATCACTGCCGCCCACTCAAAACCGATGCTCACGGCCGCGGTGTCGGTGAAGCGCCGGTAAAGTGCGGCTGAGTGAGAGACGGAAGGCTGGATCCAGAGCCGAGCGTAGTTTACTGCCCTCAGGCTATTGTGGGGACAGCAGTTTACACTCCCCATAATTGCATTTTAACTGCTCTTCCACCGCCATAACCCAGTCTATTAACATTCTACCTGCCCATCTTTTTTTTTTTTTTTTTTCTTTTTTTTGAGGTGTCCCCTTTTTACCTTCGTCCTGAGCCATTTGCGTGCGAGATTCCCGGAAATCACCGTTTAAAATGAACACCTGTGTTTGAGAGAATGACCGGCGCCATGGCAACCCCCGGAATACGCCTCAGCTCATTACCATTAGAATCCTTATGCAAATGCGAAGGCATTAGCTTTCGCTGACCAATGACTGGTTAAGCGTTTTTTTTGAGCGTTTCACAGAGATACTGTAGAAAGGAGTTGAAATCATGAAATGTCTTTGAAACTGACAGCCTGAGGATAAGGTCTCTCACACACACACACACACACACAGATTTAATAAATGCAGCCTAACCATTGTGAGTGGGGGACTGGAACACTGCGGTCTTGGCTTAAGTGAATTGGAGTCATTTGGTGTAATCACAGTGGTTACACCACACAGTCATACATTGAGCTTGGTCATTGTATCAGTTGTCACCAGTGCATATGGCACTACTGGATTAAAGTATCACCAGTAGGACTTATGTATATGTGCCAAGCCAACCTTGCCACGCAGGAAATGAGCTTTCCCTTTTTAGTATTCATGTGTTACTTTAGAGAGGAACATGTAGGATAACTCATACATATGCTATGCCTGAACGCATATAGACACACACACACACACACACACACACACTCACACACAGAGCGCCAATTCTCATCTCTGTCTCTCATTCTTACAACCAGAGAAGGAAGAATGAACCCTGTGCCCTAAACATACCTATTTGAACTTAAAACAAACGTAGCCAAATCGTCAAAACCATCTTCAAAGCAGTCAGCTTTAATGTAAATCCAACAAAACAACCACAAGAGAACAATTCGGCTAATTACAAGATTGAAGCCATGTTTGTGGGAGATGTGAGGGCCTGCGTTTTTTTGGAGCAGACGTGGAATGTTTTAGTATTGCTGGTATGAGCTCGGTACAGGCCTCAGCTGCTCTGATAAGTTGCGTATTATAACCGAAGCCCTGAAATCTCTGTGATCACATCAGGCCCCTGTGGGTAGAAAAAAAAAAAAAACTTATCTGATAGAGACAACAATTGCCCCCAGAGCACGGGTTGCCTCCTCTGCACAGTGTCTTGTACGCTGGGACGCTTTCTTTGGCTTCCTCTGAGTCCCAGCAAGAATGAAAGGTCTGTTTGTTGTTGTTGTTGTTGTTGTTGGTCTGTCACCCCTTGTTTTTATGTAATAAGCAAATGTGAAAAAAAGGGAGGGAGGGGGTCTGGCTTTGTTTTTGTGCTAATGGTACTTTGATAGAGAATGTCATTAAAGAAACATTAGCACTGAGGCCTTGAGATGCCAGGACCCTACTGATAAACACAGAGCCTTCAGAAGAGGGAGAACTCAGAGCCCAGGGTCTGGGGAGGTGGGAAAGGGTTTTAGGGAGGGGAGGTAAGTGTTTGAAGGAGAGATTTGTTTTAAAGCAGTGTTTTTCCATTCCAGTGCTCAGGACCAATTAGTTTACAGCATTTTTGGTTAATGCCAAGCATCAGCACACGTAGTTCAAGAAACCAAGGACTTTATAACGAGGAGATGAGATTAAACAGGTCTGATAGGGCTGGGCAGGAGAACCAATGTGCTGTCTTATGATTCAGCCAGAAATAATCTCTCTCTCTCTCACACACATACACAGACACAGACAAACACATATTCACTCTTTTTGCAAGCACACACACGCGCGTACACACACACACACATACACACGCACAAACACTAAGCATAAAATTAGTTACTGGTTACTATATTATAATTATACAGTTCATTTAAAAACACAAAAGGAAAGAGAGGATAACAAATAAGTAAACAGATTTAATTTATTTCTCAGAATTATTTAATTATGCATTTAATTATGCAAATTCTTATTGATTATATATTTAGTGTAATTTCAGTCACGTTTCAAATCCAGAGCACTTGTGATGAATTCCTCTCACAAAGCAAATTTCCAAATCTCCCGACCGTCTCTGTACAGACAGGTTTGTGAAGACTTAGGTGGAATTGGATCTGGTCGGTGCATTTACCCCCCAAAATGAACAGGGCCTGTAACGTTACACTGGAGTCAATAGACACTTGACAGAAAGGCACTTTTTAATAGTCATGCTCTGCTCTCTCGAGCTCTGATAGTGTCCGAGAAAGCTGATCGCTCAGAAAGTTCCGGATCTTTCCCGGGTCTGGGATGAGAAGCTCTAATGGGTTTCCCTCTGACAGGATTCCCGTCATATTAAGGAATACTGTCACTCAGTCATCTTAGGAGAGCTATTTATTTCTTCCCTTTGCCCTTATGAATTTCAATCTGAACTCTTTAGACTTTTCTCTTCATTTTCCTCTATATCTTCACTCTTCATTATCAGTTTGGAGACAGTCAGTGAGGCATACAACCACAAACTGTTGATTGACAGTGAACGTTCAGAGGTATCAAAATTCAAGGCCTTTACTGCCACCAAGAGGATCTAGCATGACATTACAGCAATGATAAATGACTCAGCTTGTCTCAGTATTTTAATTGTATAAAAGCATAAAATCCAAGTGATTCGTTTGGTTGGTTTTGGTTGATGGGGTTTTTTTTTAACTTCAAAAAAAGTAGAAAAAATGTCCTCATTATTTGTCCTCCATCCAATCCAATGAACTTGTTTGTTGGGTGTTGTTTAGAAATGTAACTTGGGGTCTCAGTTATGAAGATTCTGTCTTCTCTACGTGGGAAGGTACATGATAGTTATAGATAATGGGGATATAGACCCACCTAAGTACAGACCTATTCGTAACTGTGTAATTTACTCTCTTATTTTCCTTCAAGTTTTCTTGCACTTGTATCTGGTCTAATACTGCCTCTCTCGGGCGTCGCTTTGGATAAAAACATCTGCTAAACGAATAAATGTAAATGTAATGTGAACGCGAATTTCGTTGAATCTGACTCATTTCCTCTTTCCTGTCTTCCTCCTCCAGTGTTCATCATGGCCTCTGGTCTGCTGGTGTATCCGTTTGGTCTAAACTCCAGCCTGGTCAAGTCTTTCTGCGGAGATTCGGATATCTACTACGCCGGAGAGTGTCAGATCGGCTGGGGTTACATGCTGGCCATTGTCGGGGTGATGCTCACTCTCTTTCTCCCTTTCTTCGCCAAGTACGCCCCCAAGGAACAGCTGTCCCCAACTCCTCTGCCTACTATTTTGTAGTGGCTCTGTCTCAACTGAACCCCCAACCCCCCCAACCCCCCAACTTCACCCTGCCCCACCCTCTCGCCTGGTTGAATGGTTGGACTTCAAGGAGGATACCCCTGTGCCTCCCTCTCTGTCTTTACCCTATTGGATGACGTTTCTGGGGACGGAACTCGACGGCCAGTCCACTGAGGAAGAGATCTCTTGCGCTCATGATGTGTCCATGTCTTATCGTTTTGTCTTCCTTCATACCACACACTCCTTTTCTGTTGTTGAAGTTCACAGAGAGCATTTTTTTTTCTTTTTTTTTTTTTTGTCCGGGCTTATGTCCTTTTAGCCTTGCTGAACTGGAATGAAAGCATTTTTGAAACGTTTGTGTTCTGATTGGTCAAGACTTGTCTTTTCCACACTAACGCATCGTGGAACATAGAGCAGCACTCCTTAAAAAGTGAAATGCAAAGAGATATAATGAAATTTTGATTTGTTTTGAATTAGACATAGTACTTATAATATGACTACTGGCAGCCCGATCAGAACTATAGCTGTGGGGTGAAAAGTACTAACAGTAAATGGTAACATTCCAGAATATTGTCTGTCATCAGGCATAACTTGAGACGCGTCTGCAAAGGGTGACAAGGGAAGACAAGAACCATCTTCCAAAACCTTCAGGGATAACAGCCCACCACTGCAGAAGGAAATTTAGAGATCTTTTGGTTTCACTGCTTTTACTGCTCATCATATCCCGCACAGAACCCCCCCCCCCCCCCAAAAACTGGTCAAAACACGACAGAGTGGAAGAGAAGGCACGGTGCTGCGTTTGACGCGTCAGGGATGTGACTCACGCCACGTGAGCAAAGACACAGCGATTTTGGAATCGTTTTGTGCGTTTCGTCCGTTGTACAGTTTGCGTTGTATGTACTGATCTGGTGTGAACAAATACTGTGGCTTATGGGAAATAATGAGGATGATTTGGGAACATGATACATGATACATGTGGGGATTGTTTGGGAGTTACACCAAACGTCTGAGAGAACTGACGTGCAACCAATGTATCCCTCTGAAAGTTTCAACACAATTAAAGTCAATGGGAGGAAGGTTGAAGTCTGGTTGCCGTCTTGTTTTTGTCCAGTGAGTACCGAGGCGGTGCTGGAAAGAATGACAAGACACTTCCCAATGTTAATCTGTTTTTTGGGGGATGTTCCACTGACCAGACGTCCAAGGCCACTCAAGTGGCCAAGTCATGGTTTTTGTCCTCTCTACTAGACGAACTCTACTGTACTCTACTGTCTTACGGACTAGTAATACCCTGAACATCACAAAATTCATCCATTCTTTACCCTGGTATTAGCTGTTTGAATAGAAAAACCTACTAAAATCCAAATCACGTGTTCTTCTTCTTTTTCTTTTTGGTAGTTTGTCCTTCATAACACAATATTCAGGACTCTATGAAATCAGGAGAAAGAAGAGGAAAGAGACTGCATTTACGGGACTAAGCTACGTCCAGCGCTTAACTTAACAACCAAGACACTTGTTCAAGAATAACCCTTTTCTGACCTAACCAGCGTGTGCCTTTTTTTTTTACAGTAACCAAGACTTCAGTATCTTTATCAGGTTGCTATTTACTTGTACTGAAACTGTGTTTTGTAAATGGTTCATTGTTTTCCCCTTCTAGTACGTGTTGTATATTTCTGTGAGAAAAACAAACAAACAAACAAAAAACAAAATTTAAAAAAAAAAAAAAATTCCATGCAGGGGAGGGGATGGAAATGTTTCAGTTGAAAAAAAAAATTGGGGATGTGGATGATTCCATGTTTTACGAGACACTATAAAGGACCAAGGAGGTGAATGACACGTGGGTGAGGAGATACAGAGAGAGCATGAAAGATAAGGAGGAAGGGAGGTGACAGTGAAACAGGGAAATGCTGTGCTCACCCTATGTCCACTTACGTCCACTCATCCGGCAGTTATCCTAGCGGAGCAAGTTATTTTTCATTCATCAAACTAAGAGGCAATGCAGTCATACACAAAGGCATTACGTTTTAGCATGGTCACTCTGTTCTACCATATTTGCAAGGTCAGGGCCTGAGACCAGCTGTGTTTCAAACTTGGCCTGTGGGTAATAATCTGGCAATTACACACTATCCAAGTGTTCCACAGAATGGGGGATGGGGGTGGGGCTGGGGGGGTGGGAGTTGCCACACCTCAGATCAGGTGCACATCTTACATTTTCAGGCTTAACTGAAATCCTGTTGTTGTTTCTAGAACACACTGGTGAAGCATGTGGGGATATTTCTCCCTTAATTCTGCCAACTGAACAAAATATAAAAGCTCCCCTGAGCGTGTGTGTGTGGGTGTGAGAGTGTAAGTGTGTGTTCAACAGCGGGGTTTCACGTAAAAAAGAAATTGCCAATATATTGTGTTATTAAAACTCATGGGCCTTGTCTACAGACGTATTGTTATTGCAGTATACGATGAGGCAGTGAGACAGCACCATTGAAGAAAAAGAGTGATGTGTATGTTAATGTACTGATATCCACTGACTGCACATTTACAATAACAAGACAACTGACAACAGCAACAAGACAACAGGCTCTGCTGGCACAGAATATTGTTTTGTCTGTGATTATGTATGTGAAGTCTGACCACTGGTGAATTTGTTTTGTTTTTTGTTTTTTTTCCCTGTAGATTAGATGTATTGGGTTTCCATCGTGATGTTTTGGGTGTAAACAATTCTGTGAGGTCACTGTTGAACTCTGACAGCGGTCAGATCCCCTTCTCTGAAAGATATATTTTGGGATATTACCTCATCGATGTGTTTGTTTAACCTTTGAACTTACCCCTCTAAACAATACTTGCTGTTCTGTGGATTTTATTTGTAATAAAACATTGCGTATGAGACCAAATAAAAATCTTTTTTCTTTTTCTTTTACATGTCAAGTCTGAGGTATAAGGTTTTACATGTCAAGTCTGAGGTTCTAAGAAAATTGCTTGATTTTTAACAAATTAATAAATACTTTTCAACATGACATGTAACTGAACCTTGAAACTGAGGGTTGATGAATGTACCAAGATTTCATGTTTAACATATGATTACAATGAATCTGAGAATCTTGATAAATTTACTTTCAGAAAATGAATTCATAACAAGGAACAACATGAAATGTTGAACATAACCTGCATGGCTTTGGTGTTGTAAAAATGCTCGTTTATCAAAGTCAAATTTCACTGAGAACCTGGACCAGTCTCCTCATCTCAGTGTCCGACGCTCTCACGACCTCCAGGGCGTTCCTCTGCTCCGAAGGCGATGCCGCCCTGACTGACACACAGGTGAGCACATCCTTCACTGGGTCGTAGTTCCCCACACAGCGATGGACCTGACCCCGGATCAGTCTGGGCAGAGCCTGGTCCTGTGAAAACCGCGTACAGGAGGAGAACTCGCATAAGATGTTTCGAATAAGGGGGGATTGTGCAGTCGTCTACTGCACGGAGAGGCCAAAACCTCTTTGTTTAAACCTTATCCATAATCATACTACTTAGAGGCTGACTGCTGCCTTGATTAGACTAATCAGGAGTGTTTGTGTCGAGCGCTCATTTACAGAACAAGGTTCTTTAGGAGAAAAGTTGTCTGCCCCTGATACAGGGACGCGTCGGTGCAGTTGGATGATTTAAATGGTATTGCGCCATTTAAAAAAATACTGTGTGGGTTGCCCATTTCACAGAGCAAAAATGATATTATGTCTATATTAACTTTATTTGCTTTGCTAATACGTAAAATGTCTCATTTTGAAGACATCTTGAGTGTGACAGTGAAGTCAGTTCAGATGCATAGATTCGACTCCTTTCAGAATTTGAATCACATCACCAACCCAGTCAGGCAGTGAAAAAAGATCGAATTTGACTTGCAAATCTAAGTCATTAGCATCATAAGCATACGACTCATTATCCAATGTACTTTTTTCCCCCCAGAAAAATAGACAATTAGAGCTGATGAGAAAATCAGCTAAGTTTGAGGTTTCTGGAATCAAGTAATCAAGCATTCGCCGTCTCAGAGGTTAAAAATACCAGTATCGATGGGTTTTCACACCGTGTTCCCACTACACCCCTTAACCCTTTTACGATAAATATGATCTTGTAGGCTTTCCTGTCACGTTCGACCAATCACTGTTTAATGAGCCGTGAGTAACTGCGCGGTCAATAAGGTGCTTCATAATTACAGTCAGTTTCACAAAGTCTTCTCCCAATTCAAACTAAAATATTATAAAAGAGGCTTTAAAACAGAAGAACTTCGGGTAAGTGGTTTAAGTACCAACTTTACCAACTAAAGTACCAATCGCTAACATCTGAATTTAATACCTAAAGACACCGTGGGACCTCTGAGGGGTTAAATAGGTGGAATTATATGGAGACTAAGCAAAATTTACACATGGCTTCAGAGGGACAATTACTTAGCCTTGTACTAAAGCAGTGATAATATGGACTCGCATTTTCATAGTAGATACACTGCACTGCGTCTTTTCCATCCCTTATTAGAAAGTTCTTGGCACCGTGACTTCCCTGGGTGACCGCAGAATCGAGGGTGGCTATTCAGGGAAAAAAAAAAAAAAAAAAAAGAGAGAGATGACAGATCATTAGATCATTAGTAGGCCGGTACTTGAAAATGAAATGTGTGCGGATGGATCAAGATACACACCAAAAATCTCAAACAACAAGGGTGTCTTGTCCTTGTACCGACTCCAGTGTTTCATGCCTTCAATGACTGCCGTGAGAATCCGCAGGGTCTTCTCATCGGCCGGTTTTACCCGTGACGGCGTTCCTTTCTGTTCATCGTGGATCAATATACAATGAGACAGATAACGAGAGGTCGGGGAGAGACATTAACAGACTTGCACTACACCAATCAAAATGTAACATTATCTACATTGCCTGCAGAGATTTAAGTTGGACTGGTTCCAGTTAGATAAGATTTCACGCTTTTTATTTCACTCTGCAATTTAAGTTTTGACAGACACAGTTCTTGGTGCGTACCTGTGTCTGGATGTTTGTATGGTTTTGGTGCATTTCTCTCTGGTCCTCTGTCCTCTGCCCAGTCTGTCCCACAGATTTGAATTTCCACTGTGTATTCTGTCTTTGTGTCCCTGGTGGGACCTGACGGCAAGGCTGGGCAAGGTTTGGTTGCTGAGACTGGAGTGATCCCCTGAATGAGCCGACTTGCGTTTTAAATGACTGCTGGCTAACGGGCTGGTTGCTGCCAAATGGTTGGGACTTTGCCAACGTGGTTACGCCGTTGCTAGGGAAGCAGTCCTGCCTTGGGGCAGGGGTTGCCATAGAGTCCTGCCTCCCTGGGGTCTTCTGCTGTACCCTCTGCGACCTGGAAAAAGAAAACACCACAGTACAAACGACTGACTAAACAACTGTCAAATATGATGTTTCCTTTGCCTCTAAGCTCAATCCTTTTGCCGATAAAGGACGATATATTTTGGAATTTGTTTCCCATATAGATGACATCTAAATAACAATCTTGTAAACTTTCATTTTTAACTCATCACCTTGTATCTCTACTGACTGCCTCTAATTTCACAGTAAAAATATTACAAATATTAATCCAGTCCCACAAGTGTACCAAATATAGGCTGGCTTATATGGATGAGGAACAGGTGCAGGTCCTCTGCCCATTGATCCAGAGGGAGGTGCAGGTTTACTGTTGGGTTGCTGAAGTTGATGGTTGACTGGTTTATTCCACTGGCTCTTCTGATTAGGAAGTGTTGGATAATTAACTGCTGCATCTTGAGAATACCCTAAATTACCTGGACAAAACCAGAATTAACATCAATACAATCTGACGTACCAAGTTCTTGCGATTTGTTACATTGTCTCCTCTTTGAAAAACAGTGAACCCGTATAAATTGAATGTGTTCTTAGTTACCATCAAACAGAATGAGAGAATCAGTACTGTGAATGTAGGCTAAGCCATTTTAAATAAGCTTTATATTAAGTATTCTTGTTTGCTCTTTGTCTAGCTGAGTGTCACAAAAGCAGCTTACTCGACGGGAAGAAGGACAGAGCAGGGCTTTGATTTCCAGCATATTCACCGCCAGAGTGACAATCGTTCTCCGAGGGATTAGAAGTCAGAGGATGTCTGCCACGTTTCTTTTGGTTAAACAGTGGTACAGAGAGACAGCCTGTAACAAAGACAACGCTGCGATATGATTTATCTAGAGCCTCAGGCATGATGGGCAGTCATTTTAAGTATGAAATTACTATGATATTGCAGTACAGCAACATCACAATACATTGCATTTTCAGTCTTTAACGAATAATGTCGTATTTATTGAATATACTCCATGTTGCTAATATATCACTGCAATTTAACCTACCTGAGAATGATGAATTACTTGCGTTGGCAATTTGTTTGACTTTAAATGCCCTTAAGGATAGTTATTTCTTTATTGGACTTACTTCAAACCGTCAGACCTCTTCTGAAGCATAACCTCCTCGTATAGGAGCTTACCTGCTGTGGGGCGCTGTTGACTTTCATTTCTTCTCATTGTAACGATGCGTTCCTTGACAAACGTTAACACGTCTACCAATAAAACATATACTAAAATTTACAATCATTTTCTGTTCCGTTTCGAGTATTTGCTTTTCAGCGCGGTCATTATTTAACGGCCGATTTATTTAGATGTTGCTTTGCATTTGGCTCCATCTACTGGTAAAAAGTGTCATGCAGATACAGTTTGCCTAAATTGTCATCTCGACCTTTCGGATTCCATTCAATGGTGACAATGACAATAAACCAATATTTAGTATATGGCAAAGTTATGTAAAACTTAGCTGATTTGGTTAACTCACGTAAACCTAATTAGTTTAAGGCAAACTTTTATCGACATAACTCATAAACGGTCAGTCCTCATTGGTTTATTAGCTGTCTTTCAGCAAATTTTGCCGTTACCAGACTTATCTGAAATTAGCAATTGACTGGCTAAACTATCTAGCTGGTTAACCTAGTTTCATATTAAGTGACTTGCAGCTAACCTGACAATTAAACTGGTCGATTAACAGTATTAGTAAGGGTAACAAGACCAAGCTGACCTGAAAATAGCGAGAAAATACAACGGCAGCAAATCTTGACCCTGTGAAGTATGATCTTGTAGCTACAGCCGCGTTTACGTGTATGCATCCGGTGGCTCGCGCTCAACACACGTTTTGGCAATCGATATGTTACGGCTGATTAACTAGTAGCGCGATTATCACCACAAAGGCAGTATTCATGAATATTATTCCCTCAGTAAAACGAGCTGCTACCTCTAGAAAATGCTGTCTAAGAAATATATAAGTGAGAGAAAATGAGAAAGACAATGAATGTGTAGCTTTTATTTATTTATTCATTCATTTATTTAGTTAGTGAGTTAGTTAAGATACTCAGCACATGCTGTCTAAATCATGACATCAGGTGCTGTCCCTCACTTCACCTTCTATTAAAAAAATGTAATTTTTATTTAATAAAATTTCCTTGACAATGCTATCGTGATGGAGATTATACAAGATCAGAGTGTCATCATTACAAATTTATTAATAACTAATTTCTCAATGATCAACCAAATCAAACTGAAAATTGTACTAAAATAATCCCTCTATTTTATTTCCACATAAACTCAGTCTCGGCCAATCTGGTGGGTTTCCTTGGGTCTGTCGATGCGGTAGATGTATTCGGCCGGCAGGAAGTATCCCAGGTACTCCACTGTGTCAGGGGTCGTGTCTATGTAGTAATGTCCACCCTCACCATGGTGACTAAAGCCGTGGGTATGCTCCACTCTCAGGTCTAAACCCTAATGAAAAATTAAAAAAAAACATCCCCAATGCTCACAAAGGTGCCCTGAAACATTTTATTGCAGGCAAAAAAAAAAAAAAGCCTTGATGTTTTTACAATTAAGTTGATGTAACTGGGTATTTTGGTGCACCAGAAAGGGATAAACTTCTCTAAGTCTCATATGTTATGCAGAAAATTCTAGAAATGATCTCGCAGACTCACGGGATCTTTGGACACCATGACGGTCTGACAAATCAGGGGAGCGCTGACTTCAAAGTGCTTGAGCCAGTTGTTAACATCCTCCTCGGTGTTGAGAGGACAGGTTGAGAACTCACGTGGCTACAAAAAAAAAGGGTTTACCGTGTGAATGAAGAGAGGAACTCCAAACTCTCTGAACTCTGTACAGTTCTTAGAACATGCAACATGTCAACAAGATATGGCTCAATATGTTACATCTAAATGTTTGGGTGGGGGACAAAAAGAAAAAAAGTGCACAATTTGAAAAATGACACACTGACTTTTCTTTTCTTTTTTTTTTTCTTCATTCATTCATTCATATTTACCATAATGTGGATCTTGGCCTTCCCTTTCTGGATCACAAACGTTCCACCCAGTGCCACACTTTTCTCACCGTAGTGTCTTTCCATGGTCCTTCTCATGGAGCTTACCAGACTGTCCTGCCCTGTCCTCCTGCTGGCCTTGACCTCAATGACCTGTGACAACACAGAAACTACACCTCGGTTACACATTACACTCGGCCCGTTCACCTTGGCTAATGTACACTCGTTTTTCCTTGCTGGGTTTCAGAAGCGGGAGTCAGGAGTTCAGATAAATTCATAACGCACAAACCCGACGTTTAATAGGTTCACGTGAACGGGTAACGTCTCTGAGCTTACGATCATTCACAACACTCATGATGCAGCGTCCTCTCTTTTCCCTCTCTTCATCTCTCTCTCTCTCTCTCTCTCTCTCTCTTTCTCTCTCTCTGTGACCAGTTCACGTGTAATAAAGTTAATGATGTCCGACATATCCACTCCTGCCAGAAACACAAAAAGCTAAGTTTGTCAAAGACTTAGATACTAAGGGCTCTAAGAAATAGCCAAGTTAATACAGGACATACTAATTTAAACTATTTCATTTTATTTTTATCTCTTCTTGGCTCTTGGTACTCACCTTTCCAGGTTTCCCCTCACATGCATAAAGGTTTCCCAACAGACCAAAGTCACAGTCGTGGAACCTATCGCTGTATTTCTCCTGTAGACATTTGCCGTCCTTTGGGTTGATGGAAGAAAAGTAGCTGCCATTCACTGCTGGTCTGCCCTCAGCTTCAGTCAGCACCAGAGGCATCAGCTGTAGTGGCCAACGACAGTGAAGAGACTAGGATTACTACATATACAGACAAGATTATCCACAATCAATACAAACAGATCTGCAGAATAACAAGAATTACCTCTGAATAGAATAGAATAGAACAGAAGTGTTCTTCCTAACCCCCGAAGACATTTTCAGTATCAGTCTTTAATGATTGTAATATACATATCTTTAATGATTGTAACATATATGTATATAATTTATTTGATAAATTATTATATACACTATATATATATATATAGAGAGAGAGAGAGAGAGAGAGTTTGTCTATATGATGGGGCATCAGTAATAATGAATCCCAGACCTCTGCATTCATTCCAGCTGTTCTGGATGAGATAGCTCCAGCACCAAGAATGAAAGCTCCAGGAAGCTCCAATTCTTTGGAAACAGTGTTCATATTGTATATCTGGAGGGAAGGAATATTGTGATATTGCTTTTTATTGTTTTCCCAACAGCTTGTGAAATAAAGTTTCAAAAATGTTTATGGACAAACCTTGTGTGCTTGAACCATTGGGATCAAATAGGGCACACCCCCTACATCAGTTATACGCGGTTTGCCACACAGTCCTGAAGACAGAGGGAAATGGGAAATAGGTCGTCATTTTTGTATGTGTTCCTTTTATGCATACGTTCCAATGCTGACTTGAAGTATTATTTGGTATTTTACCCTTGACGGGAAACTGGAAAGGATGTTGTGTGAGGTCTGGACAGTCAGTAACACGGACAGACGCGTCAGCAAAATTCTGTTTCAGACCTTTCTCTAGCACTGCACACACACACACACACACACACACACACACAGAGACAAAGAGAGAGAGAGACAGAGAGAGAGAATGAGTATAGTCACTGTCATACCTGTTGAACAGAACGCATTTGTGTATAAAGGATAGTTTTATGGCGGATATCATAAGTTAATATGTAAATAAGTATACATGAGCAAAATCAAGCTAACTGTCAGAATACGAGGCGGGCAAACTCGGACTTTGATCAAGCCAAAACCTTGGCGACAGTTCAGACAGAAAATTGCAAATCTGACAGTATAGTAAGATGCATAACTGCGCTCCGAAATGCACGTTACTTACCTTGACATAATTCCTCCAGATCTGGAACGTGTAAAGGGACTTTTTCGGTTTTACTGTAATCTGCCATTCTCTAATAGAGGATCGCTCTCGTTCCTGAGAACTTGGAGGGTTGTACCGTGCAGGCTTGATTCTGCTGCTCTGGGTCGGTAGGCGTGTTGTGGAACTCTTATATAAATCCGGTGCCCACCCGAAACATTTAGAGATCGCACTTCCTGAAGTTGTCCTGCTTCTATTGGCTGAAATAATCAATCATAACTGAAAACTTGCACAGATACAGGGCTTTGAACAAGAAGTGTGGATGCCTCCCTGTGGATGATTGTAGAATGACGCGAACCCAACTGCAAAGAGAATAAAATATTTCTATTTCGGCCAGCTATTATTTTTGTTTTCAGTTTAATTAGGCAGTTATTATTTTTAAAGTGAAAATATGTCTATTAATATTGACATTATTTTAGAAACTTATTAATCAGGTTACAGTATTGAATTATAAAATAAAGAAATGCACAATGTAACAGTAAGCAATGCGAAGATAAAGACTCAGCCACTAGAGGTCACTGTAGAGCTTCTGTTGCGCAGACTCAGTGGTTTGAAATGTCATGAACTCAAAGCACTTCCTGTGCCATCAATAAGCATCCACTTCGTTTATCTCCTGGTGTGTGTGCACATGTGGAGAGTACGGATCTTGTAGACTTTTTCGACAACGTAGATATTTAATGAGCAACTATGTTTCGGAAACCAGTCTTTTCCTGTGTTGAGGTACAGCTGTAATACCTATAAACTTTTGGGACAGCAGAAAACAACTGCTGAGTTTTGTGAAAAACATGGCATTTTCTGCTGCAGACAAGACATCACAGGATGAAGCACGAGGGTCGGAGAATACTCTACAGAGAACCATGACGAAACAGAGCGACTTTGAAATAGAAACGAGTTTAGGTCGCGAAATAACTCTCGAAACTCCACCACCAGATGTAGTCAGTACTATTAATGCGTGTTTTGAAGTTGCCACAGGTGTACAAGGAGATACAGCAGTCGGAAGAATGTGTTCGCCTGATTCAGATAGGTAAGTCATGATCAGATACAATCTGTCTTCATTTCTGGAATTCCCACTGTTTCCCCGCTGTAAGCGTCCTCTGACCGTTAGGTTTCGAGTTTGTAGATTGTCAAGAAAAGTACTATTAGAGTGACGTTTGCAATACAGGTGAACACTGTGTATTATCGCGACGTTGTTCAGTTAATAGTGCTTACCTTCACTAGTGTACTGTTGAAGGTAATCGAGGGATATAGATAGATACTTTATTGATCCCAAAGGAAATTTTTAGGTATCCAGTAACTTCATACGACACAATAAAAGTTTAGCAAAACACACAATAGGTTAAGATAAAATTAAACTAAAATAAAATAAGTAAAATTACTGTATATAAAGATCCTGTCTGTACATAAACATAGGATACTAAAGACTTGAACTACAAGAGCCTGTAGGTATGGAGAACGTTAATGCAGTAGATAAATAATTTCACAGTGCAAAAGAAATGCAATGACAGTAAGAAAAGTGATTTAGTGAACAGGGGTGATAAAGCGAGTGAAACAAAGCAAAACACATAAGAAGCAAAGCAAAGTCAAAACAGAGAGCAGAGTAGCATCAGGCCTAGTACTCAACCCCCTACCCCTGCTGGGAAGAGTTGAAGAGCTTAATGGCTCTGGGGACAAAGGACCTCTTAAGTCTGTGGGTTGAGCAGGTCTATGACAGCAACCCGCCACCGGACATGCTCCTCCGCTTTGTTATGGTGGGTGTACAGTGGGTGACGGTCATTCTCCATGATTAGACAGCCGTTTGCACAATGTCCTCCTCTCTGCCACCGTCACCAGAGAGTCCAGCTCCATACCGGCCGGCACTGGTTTGACCGGCGTCCATGCGACAGAGTCTTCCACCGGGGCCCCTGTACTCCCCCTCCTCTACACCTCTGATACACCCCACAATGGCAGCGTCGCCCGAGAACCTCTGCACGCGGCACGTCTCCGAGATGCACATGAATGTCCGGTGTGTATAGGGTGAAGAGGACAGGGGAAGGCACAGTCCCCCTGCGGTGCTCCTGTGCTGACGACTACGGTCTCTGACGTGCAGTCCCTCAAGCCTGACATCCTGCGATCTGTGATCCAGGTCACATGGTGCGGGTGCACTTGCCTCCTGGCCGGCTTGTCTCTCAGTAAGGGGACTAAACTGGTGCTGGAGAAATCGAAAAACATGATTCTCACAGCGCTACTTCCTTTATTCAGGTGAGAGGAGGCTCGGCGGAGGAGGTAGAGGATGGCATCTTCTACGCCCACCTTCTCCTGCTAGGCAAACTGCAGGGGGGGTCTAGTGTGTGTCGAACCTGGGGTCTGAGGAGATGGAGGAGCAGCCGCTCCAGGGTCTTCATTATGTGTGATGTTAATGCAGCTGGCCCGAAGTCCTTGAGCCCCGGGGGCCCCCCTTTGTAGGCACAGGGATGAGGCATGATGTCTTCCACAGTGCAGGGACTCTCCCCAGCCGCAGGTTCAGGTTAAAGATGTGCTGAAGGGGTTCTTCCAGCTCAGCGGTGCAGGCCTTCAGTACTCTTGGGCTCACCTTGTTGGGCTGGCTGCTTTCCTGGGTTCCTGGGGCAAGGAGATCTCCAAAGTTATCTCCCCTGACCTGATCTGCAGTGATGATATGTGTGTGTATGTGTGTGGGGGGGGGGGTGCTGCTGCAGAGAGGCTGGTCTGACCTGAACTGATCTGAGGTACTGTTACGTGGAAGGGGTGGAGAGGGGGCTGCGCTGTCTGTGCTGGCAGCCTGGGGGAGTGCTGTAAGAGCAGCTACGGGGGGGGAGGTGAGGGGGTGATGGCTGGACAGGCAGTAGATGTTAAAGCTGGAACAGGGCAGTCGAAACCGTTTACAGAAGAAGGTTGAACTTGTTCGCTCTCTCCACATTACCTTCTGTTGAAGTGCCATATCTCTGTTTGCAGCCTGTGATGGTCTTCATACTGTTCCAAACCTCCCTCATGTTAGTCCCCTGCAGCGTCTACTCCACCTTCCTCCAGTAAGACTCCCTAGCTTCTTGCAAGCAGATCTTGAGCTCCCTCTATACGCTCCTAAGCTCCTCCTGGTTCTTGTCTTTGAAGGCCCTCTCCCTCTTGTTAGGGAGGTCCTTGACATCGCTGGTTATGCAGGGCTTGTTGTTGTTATCAAGGCAGCGCACCGTTTTCACAGGAACAACAATGTCCATGCAAAAGTTCAGGTAGTCCATCACACAGTGTTTAATCCCCTCTGTCCTCTCCATGTGGTTCCTGCAGCACCCTCCAGTCAGTGGACTCAAAGCAGCCCCTAAGAGACTCTTTGGCCTCGGGAGACCATTTCCTGAAGGAGCGTGTTGTTGTGGTTTGCCTTTGGACCCAAGGCTTGTACTGAGGCTGCAGATAGACCAGGTTGTGGTCATATTTAACCAGTGGGGCAGGGGGGGTGGTGCGGTATGCATCCCTCACATTGGCGGACGGAAGGTCTCTCGTCCTGTTTTTTTCTATTAGGGCAGTCAACATACTGATAAAAAGCAGTGAGCGTTGAATCCAGAGTAATAGCAATTGCAGAGTAATTGCAGCCTTGCGACTGGTGGCGCATATGACGTCACACGCCGTCCCCGCATCTGCGCGTGGAGGAACGTAAACACAAACAGCAATGGCGTGTGAGAACTCCCTGGGCATGTCGTATGGTCAGAGACTCACCACCAGCAGTTCGATATCCTGACAGCAGATTGTCTCCTTAACAGTCACGTGTCCTGGGTTGCACCATCTGATGTTTATAAACAGTGCGTGTCCCCCCCACCTTTACTTTTGCCGCGTAGTTTAGCATCCCCGTCAGCTCTCATGGCGGTGAATCCGGGGATGTCCACATTAGCATCAGGAGCGTCGCCGGTTGGCCACGTTTCCGTGAGACACAGGTGACTGCACTCCCTTGAGGTCCTCTGATTCCTAACCAGAGCCGCCAGCTCATTGGTCTTGTCGGCCAGCGAATTCACATTCCGCGTAACCACCGAGGGAATAGATGCCTTTTATCTCCTGCGTCTCTCTATTCACCTAGCCTTTAGCTTAGCGTCTTTAGCTTAGCGCCTTTAGATAAGCGCCTTTAGCTTAGCGCCGGCTCTGCATCCTCGGTGCCTCAGTTCCTCCTGGATGGGGCGCACTGTGTCGACGCGACCCTTTCGTTCATAGTGCGGGTAGCTCTTCCTTTGAGTAAACAAAGTTTCTTCCACTCGCTTGCATAAAAGAAAACTCTGTATCCATAGGATACACAGAATACACGTGAAACATGGAGGAGATAAGCAGAAAAGTAAAAAAAGAATTTAAAAAGAGTAGTAAAAAAAACACCGCACACAGACAGAGCTACTGGACAGGCTGCCACTGGCGCGCAGCACTGGGAGACACTGTAGATATGTAATGGAATGTAATGCTCTTTCTTCATTATTTTGTTGTGCTCTAGTTGTTCATCTGATGCTTACTGTCTTTGAATAAATTAAGAAAATAGTAATTCACATCCAGCGTGTCTTGTCAACTTTATGAAAGCGATTTTGAAAAGGTTTTCAAACTTACTTTTGCCATTTCAGCGGCCAGTCTGGTGACAGCCTTTTCGTGACCCAGCGGGAAACTCCAGTGACAAGGACAGTGAGGAGACTCCGTCGCCCATCCCAGTCTTTCCTCGCGGAGGAGTCTAGGAAGGGGGAGGAGGAGGAGGAGGAGGACAGAGTGAACGATGAAGAGGTTGCGTCCGTCGAGTCAGAGAGAACCCACAGAGAGTCTGTCTCCCCAGCTCTGAGGGTCAGGAAACAGTCAACGAGAAAGCGGAAGCTGCCCGGGGGTCCACGGAACCATGGGCTCTCATTCCCGGGAAGAACGTGGAAAGGAATGCGCGTCACTGGCCGTATGAACCAGATCTTAGAGGTAAGTGTGTGTGTGTGTGTGTACGTTTGGGGGTGAGGATGTCATAATTTAACCTGCGTTCCTGTAAAACATGTTCAGTTATGGTTGATTTTTTTTCTGCTCTTAGGCTCTATGGGGGTCTTACACAGTAACTAACAATGTTATTTGAAGTTGTCACATTGCCTTAATGATGAAACGTAAATTTCACTCTAATTTACCAGAAAACAGATATAAAATCGTATTTTATAAGTCCGTCAGTGATTGAATACAATTCTTCCTTCTGGCGAAGGAAATGTGTCCGTTTGAATATCAGCAAGAGGTAAACTAGGTGTATTGTGTCTTTGTGCGTAGACTTGTACAGTTGGAGGGTTTTTCAAGTGCTTGAAAAAAATCTCCAGTGGGAAAAAGTCTGCTCTTTCCGTTCCACCACAGAAAATCGGGTGAGTTTTGCATGGTCCAAAACACGTTGTCTCATAAATGCTGCGATTTATTGTTTTTGAAGTTTAGACGTGGCTTATTTACTGTCTGCGTTTTGACATTTACCCCTTCTGAGATGGATGTTCAGGGAATGCCACATGCAAGATTGTATTACTGTGGTCAGCTGATCCGAATGACCTCGTTGATAAACAAAAGATTATCTTTGGCTCAGCTGACCATCTGTTCTAACGTGTGATGTAAAAAACGCAGAGAGTCCATGCAAAAAGAACGCTAGAGATTTCTAAATGGTGCCCGAAGGCCTTGAGTTGTAACAGGAGTTTCACTTAACAACAACTTCTCACCTTATCAGTGTTTCTTGTTTTGTTTGAAGCTAATCAGTTTGGTTAACATTTGTCAATCTGTTCCTTTTCAGATATATGGATGAAGACGACTTGGAGGATTTTGACGAGGATGTGAAAGTAGTGGTCAGTGTTAAAAACTCCTCTTCCCTTGTACCTCACTTTTATCTTTCGTTTTTTTCTTTTTCTTTTTCTTTTTTTTTTTTAATTTGGGAGTGAAATTGTTCTTCACCAAACGCTTGTTGATTATTCACAGTTTGAAACAGGAAAATGATTATTACATTTCTTCAAGATTAAAGATTCGAGGTTCTTCATGTGTAACAAATCTCAGCTCCCTCCCGCAGTATCACGTATAGACATAAATTCTAAACACTAAGTAAAAATATAGTAAGTACAATAAAATGCAGAAGAAGTACAGTTCAGTACAATACAGTAAAAGTCCAATAAAAAGCGACACATGAGAGTTATGTGACTGAGTAAGAGTTATAGCACTATGGCAGGTGGTGCAAAAAATGTAGTTAAGTGCAGTACAGTGATAATAACAGCATAGTAAATAGTGACAATACAGTGTATTTTCATAGTAACAGGTACAAAGTTAATTCTGTGACAGATGCCTGAGACGATACTATATGATGTAGTTCCGTATACATTTATCGTGGCCATATTTCAGTAATCATACATTAAAATAATTCAGCTCCACACACACAGACCACAGGGTGAGTTGTGAAACTCTGTAAGTTGTCAAAAACAAACAAACAAATAGAGTTGTGCTGTTAACTGACATAACACCGAGCCCTTGGGTCATTCTGCATGCACTCAGACAATCGGTAGCGACATAAACTAAACAGAGATGTCTGTGATGTGTGTGTAGAGGTTAGCCTAAGTTAAACAAACCTAAACATACATTACTGTTCAGAGCAGCCTGTGGCTAAGGAGTTTTTTGTTGTTAGCGGAGACCAACCTGTTTTGTCAAATAAGCAAAAAAAACTTAAAACACTTGACCAAATATGACACGGTGTATTGATCTTTTCGTCCGATGAAGCGTATGACCCACAGTATGATGGAATGTGGTGTGTCTTACATCTGACGTGTATCGTCTGCTTGTGTTTTAGGAAGGGACTCGTTTTGTTCCGCGCTTTCACTTGAACAACAAGAAAACATGGCGCCCGATCCACCCAGCAGCCGAGAACGAAAGCGGGAGCGGCAGGCGTAGAAAACGACGTCTCGTGTCAGCCAAAAGCCAGGAGACGAGAGAAGAAAACGTGAATGAAAGTTTAGACCTTCCAAGAGCAGTGCTTTTCAGAATGAGTGCACGCACACCAAAATCCCGAGCAGTTATCGAGCTGGACACAGAAAGCTCCGAGGACAGTGAGCCAGACACAGAAATCGTTTCACCCTCGAGGGGTGGAAGAAGACATCTCACACCCAGCAGCACTGTTACCAAAGTACCTGGGACAGGCTCCAGGTCCACATCAGGGTCCCTCGATGTCGGCTCTGTCGTTATAGAAGCTGGAAAGCACCTGGAGCCTCAGGTGCAGGAGGAGCCTGGAGATAATGACGTGGCCATGGCAACAGCGCCGGAATTGGAATGTTCGCGGCATTCCGGAACGCCGCTGACCCAGCCGCCGGGTCCTCGGATCTCCACGGCCCTTGAAGACAGTGAAACTGACCGAGGCAGCGAGAGAGAGGAGGGAAGAACGAGTTCAGAGACACAGTGTCTGGAGGGTGGAGATAGTGGCACTGCACACAAGATGGCACCTGTTTCAGAGGGTTTAGGGATGGTCCAAAATAGCTGTGAAGATTTAGGAGCTCATGGGCAAAGCCTCCTCATTCAGCCTGAAAATACAGACGACCATGGAGTTACACAACAGGACTCTGACACTGAGGGTTCTTTCGGTTCGCAGGACCTTTTTGACCAGTTTGAGCCCCAGCAGGAGGAAAATGCTCAGTTTTCAGCTTGTGATAATACACACAATCCTGAAGAGAATTTACCAGTAGCAAATACCAGTCCAGAAAGTTCTGTGAGTCAGGGTGGTCTCGTCGCGTCAAATAAAAAGAGGGAGAAGAAGAATGTGACAAGGTCAACGGATGCAGGGTCAGGACTGCAAGAGAGCTCTGATGAGATTAGCCAAAATGCAGACAGCCTTTTACAAGCTCCTGAAATCCAGCAGTGCAGATCTGGAAAAGAAGATCAGGAGTACACTGAGGAGACGGAGAGACATCAGGAGGCAAGTGAACTTTCTGACAAGCAAAAGACAAATAGGAAAGCAACAAACTTGTCCGTTCAACATGCAGAGAAGGACTTGAGTCAAGATGTTTACTCTAGACCAGAAAATGACAATTCTGGAATTTTCCAAGTGGAACCAGCATCTCAGGACAACGGCATGTCTCTAACAGAAAAGAAGAAAAGGAAGCTGAGGACAGAAATGGAATCCTCCGGAATGGAGTCTGGAGCAGAGAATCAAGGCGACCCATTTTCTCAGGTGTTGCAGGGCGCTCCACGGAATTCTGTTTCAGACCTTAACATCACACCGTCTCCAAAGCAACAACGAAAGAAGCCCCAGCAGGAGGAAAATGCTCAGTTTTCAGCTTGTGATAATACACACAATCCTGAAGAGAATTTACCAGTAGCAAATACCAGTCCAGAAAGTTCTGCGAGTCAGGGTGGTCTCGTCGCGTCAAATAAAAAGAGGGAGAAGAAGAACGTGACAAGGTCAACGGATGCAGGGTCAGGACTGCAAGAGAGCTCTGATGAGATTAGCCAAAATGCAGACAGCCTTTTACAAGCTCCTGAAATCCAGCAGTGCAGATCTGGAAAAGAAGATCAGGAGTACACTGAGGAGACGGAGAGACATCAGGAGGCAAGTGAACTTTCTGACAAGCAAAAGACAAATAGGAAAGCAACAAACTTGTCCGTTCAACATGCAGAGAAGGACTTGAGTCAAGATGTTTACTCTAGACCAGAAAATGACAATTCTGGAATTTTCCAAGTGGAACCAGCATCTCAGGACAACGGCATGTCTCTAACAGAAAAGAAGAAAAAGAAGAAAAGGAAGCTGAGAACAGAAATGGAATCCTCCGGAATGGAGTCTGGAGCAGAGAATCAAGGCGACCCATTTTCTCAGGTGTTGCAGGGCGCTCCACGGAATTCTGTTTC
This sequence comes from Chanos chanos, assembly GCF_902362185.1. NCBI lineage: Eukaryota > Metazoa > Chordata > Actinopteri > Gonorynchiformes > Chanidae > Chanos > Chanos chanos. The sequence continues at coordinate 5,662,591 of NC_044509.1, read as the reverse complement.
AGACCTTAACATCACACCGTCTCCAAAGCAACAACGAAAGAAGGCAAAAAAAGGTGAAGAGGCCAGAGAGGGACACAAGGAGATGCATATGCAGGACGCACCGACTGTAAGTTCACTTCATGAAACATATGAAAGCCCTGAAAAAAAGAAAAAGAAGAAGAAGAAAAACAAAGAGAACGTTAGAGTCCAGCAAGATTCTGAGATAATATGTCACATTCAGAATGGGGAGATTCATCAGGAAGAAGCTGAGAAAGAACTGGCCCAGACAGACTGTGTACTGGAGGAGGACATCACGTACACTTCAACGCACCAAAAAAAGAAGTCGAAAAAGGGAGAAGAGATTGAGGGAAGATGTGAGGAGACGCACACAGACAATACACCAACTTTAAATTCTCTTCAACAAACCCAACAAACGTATGAAAGTCCTGAAAAGAAAAAGAAAAAGAAGAAGAAGAAAAACGAAGAGTTGAACTTAAAGGAGACGCATACAGACAGTACACCAACTCTAAATTCACGTCAACAAACTCAACAAACGTATGAGAGTCCTGAAAAGAGAAAGAAAAAGAAGAAGAAGAAAAACGAAGAGTTGAACTTAAAGGAGACGCATACAGACAGTACACCAACTCTAAATTCACGTCAACAAACTCAACAAACGTATGAGAGTCCTGAAAAGAGAAAGAAAAAGAAGAAGAAGAAAAACGAAGAGTTGAACTTAAAGGAGACGCATACAGACAGTACACCAACTCTAAGTTCACGTCAACAAACTCAACAAACGTATGAGAGTCCTGAAAAGAGAAAGAAAAAGAAGAAGAAAAACGAAGAGTTGAACTTAAAGGAGACGCATACAGACAGTACACCAACTCTAAATTCACGTCAACAAACTCAACAAACGTATGAAAGTCCTGAAAAGAAAAAGAAGAAAAACAAAGAAAAGATAGTAATGGAGACGCATACAGACAATACACCAACTTTAAATTCTCTTCAACAAACCCAACAAACGTATGAAAGTCCTGAAAAGAAAAAGAAGAAAAACAAAGAGAAGAATTTCAGGGATCAGCAAAATTCTGAGATAATGTGTCACACTGAGAAAGGGAAGATTCACCAGGAAGAATCAGAAAATGAACTGGACCAGATGGGCCGTGTACTGAAGAAGGACATCAAACTTTCCTCAAAGCGACAAAAAAAGAAGTCAAAAAAAGGAGAAGAGATTGAGGGAAGATGCGAAAAGAGGCATGCAGAGATTACACCAACGGTAATTTCACTTCAACAAACACATGAAAGCACTGAAAAGAAAAAGAAGAAAAACAAAGAAAAGAAATTGAAGGAGACGCATACAGACAATACACCGACTTTAAATTCTCTTCAACAAACCCAACAAACATATGAAAGTACTGAAAAGAAACAGAAAAAGAAGAAAAACAAAGAAAAGAAATTGAAGGAGACGCATACAGACAATACACCGACTTTAAATTCTCTTCAACAAACCCAACAAACGTATGAAAGTCCTGAAAAGAAAAAGAGGAAAAACAAAGAGAAGAACTTAAGAGATCAGCAAAATTCTGACACTGAGAAAGGGAAGATTCGCGAGGAGGAATCAGAACATGAACTGGACCAGACAGACCGTGTACCGAACGAGAAGAAGAAGGGAAAAAAGAGGAAAAGAAGTGAGAGATCGGCGACTCGTGAACACGTGGAGGAAAGAATGGAGGAGTCAGAGATACGTAGAGCAGGAGAAGGAGAGAATAATCCAGAGATCCAGAGTACGCAGCGCAAAGATACTGCTGAGTGTAAGGTAAAGAAGAAGAAGAAGAAGAAGAGAGAGGGAAAGGAGGAGATGAGTTCGGCTTCCACTGAGACCGGAGTGGAGGAAGCCGGAGAAAGGAATCCGGGAACGTGTAAAGAGTCGTCTGAACATTCCGCTTTGTGGTCATGTGACATAGTTGCAGAAGAAGGAGAGAAAACTCAAGCACTCCACAGCGTCCTCTCTGAAGACGCTGCTGAATGGACAGTGAAGAAGAAAAAGAAGAGGAAAGACAGAGAGAGGGAAATAAGTCCACCTGCCACCGAGACCAAATTGGGAAAAGACGGAGAAAGGAATCCCGGGATGTTTAAAGAGCCGACCGAAAATTCTCCATCACAGTCAGGTGACGTGGTCACAGAAGAAGGAGAGGAAACTCAAGCACTCCACAGTGTCCTCTCTGAAGAAGCTGCTGAATCCAGAGTGAAGAAGAAAAAGAAAAAAGACAAAAAGAGGGAGATGTGTTCAGCGTCCACTGAGATCGAAGGACAGAAGGACAGAGAGAGGACTCAGGGAGTGTTCAAAGAACTGACTGAAAACTCTGCGTTGCAGTCAGTTGATGTCGTCGTAGAAGGAGGAGATAAAAATCGAATACTACACAGTATTCACGCTGAAGACACTGCTGAATACAAGGTAAGGAAGAAAAAGAAAAAGAAAGACAAACAGAGGGAGGTGAGTCCACCTATTACCGAGATCAAATCAAGGAAAGACAAAGAAAGGAATTCCAGAATGTTCAAACAGCCGACTGAAAATTCCTCATCGCAGTCAGATGACGTGGTCACAGAGGAAGCAGAGAAAGATCAAGGACTACAGAATATGTGCTCCGAAGATACTACTGAACGGAGGTTAAAGACAAAGAAGAAGAAGAAGAAGAAGGACAGAAAGAGGGAGACGATTGCATCTGAGGGACGGAAGGACGAAGAACGTAATCCCAGAGTGTTTAAAGAGTCGACTGAACAATCAACAGTGCAGTTAGATGACATGGTAGCAGCAGGTGGTATAATCCACTACAACACAAAGAAGGACAAGCAGATGACAGAGATAGGACCGGGTAACTCGGGTCTCTGGTCGGATGAAGCGATTAAACCAACGAAAAAGAAGAAAAAAAGACACATCACAGAGCTAAAAACGGATAGTCCAGCAGGAGAAGGGGTTAAACAAAAAAAAGAGAGGCAGAACGCAGGGATGGCATCCGTTCTGCCTGACACAACGTCGGAAGAAGCGGTCGTACCAAAGAAAAAGAGGAAAAGGAAAGATGTCGTAGTGACGGTTTTAGATGATGCAGATGTTACACCAGTTAAAAAGAGAAAAAAAAAACAAAAAAATGAAAACAAACATATAGAGAAAGACACAAAACTCATTAAATGTTTAACAGAGGAATGCCATTGTGCCTTTTAGCAGATAAAAAATTTACATCGCTCTGTTACCACATTCTGATGACGTGGTCGTGACCCCAACGAACTTTGGGTTCTTATTGTCACCCGTGGTGACATATTTTCCTGAACAATGGAGTCCCTTGTCTGTTTTGTTGGAAATTGCATATGACTGCAGTCAAAAAGAGAGAGAGAGAGAGAGAGAGAGAGACAGCTGGTGCTGGAGGAACACAGATGAAGGGTATCTACAATTATTGTCATTCCGTTCAAAAAGCTGTTAGAAAGAGAAAAAGTTATGAAGTTGTAGCAAATAAAAGTATTTCTCAAATTTTGCAACTATGTACAAATATTTGTATGATGTAAATATATATATATATATATATAAGAAATGTCAAGCTATTGTAAATGTACAGGCTTGGAGAGATTGTTTTGTATATATGTGACTTGATACACACTCTTGTTTTGAAGTCTATTGATTATCAAAAAAAGAAAAACCTTCATTTTTTAAGAGTGCACTTTTTGAAATATTTTATGAAAAAAATGTAAAATGTTGCGACACAGCTTGTGTCTTTACTAAACCGACACAACTCGTGTTGTTCATTGAGTTGTGTTTGTTAAAGTACACAAAGATGTAAAGATGTCATTTTACATTTTTTCTTTAAATATTTTGAAGAATGCCCTCTTAAAAACAACTATGGTTTTGTGCACAGTAATATAGATTAGCGAATAGTTATTTATTTTTATATTTTTTTATTACAATGAATGGTCAACAATGAATGTTCATTCCTGTGATCTGGTATTTTGCACATTTTGTATTTACTGCTGCTACTTCAAGGGCAATCGGAGCCACAACGTAACGTTGACTGATTTTCGTTGTCAATGTCCCTCTACACAGCTTTTACACAGAATAGGCCTTGGTTCGCACTATCCTCCATCTGTGAACGGACTTCTGTTTACATGTCGAGCGCACTTTTTCACGCGGTCGCCAAATGGGTTTTTGATACTGTTTCTGACGTAATGATATTAAAAATATTTTTGCTAAAAAATGTGATACTCTTGTCTTTTCATAGATTCTATACTGATCGAGGAGTTTTAAGGCACATTGTGTTCTGGTAAACGATACTGGGTGGTGCTACCGCACGATACAGTAGGTTTAGTCTCAGATGAATAAACGCTACAAGGTCTCATCCGATAGTTGGTTGATTTAGTAGTAAATGTTAAATACAGTTCGCTACAATGCGGTTGACCAGTCGCATAACTGTACAGTAGTATGGCAAATCTGGCTCCCCGGACACAATCCTGTTTATAATTTCTTGCTATTCCGTATGTATTACAAACAACTGAGTTATTGGTGCTGTGCTCCTGCTCCTTGTGGTCGCGCTTAACTTGACTGCTAAACCTTTGTCGAAAAATCTGTCAAAGTGTTTGAGGTATTCATGTGACCGGTTTTGGTAGAGCTTTGGCACGTGTATCTCCATCGGAATTTCAGTAACTTTAGAAAAAGACACAAGTGAACCCTGAAAGAGTATTGGTACAACGTCCAAACGTCCAATAATCAAACAACCACTTTTTCTTCCTTCAGGTTTTGTGAAGACGACGGGCCACTTGGACAGCCAGTGGTCGTGTAGTGTTGGCTCGAGCGTTGTCAAAGCAGTGGGAGGACCGTAAAACAACCCAACCCACTCAACCGCTTAACACAGTTGAGCACGGAGCGGAGCACGATTTTCAAACGGTGGCGTTATGTAATGTTGTACAAGTAGCTTAGTCGAACTGGATAGCTGTTGCTTACAGCTCCAGTTAACTTCCGATCACTTCCACGAGTGGATCGTGGTATTTCGGCTTCGCACCTCAGAGCTTTCAGGAGGTGTCTTTCGCGATGACCTCTCGCAATGTCTCTTGCTTTCCCGAAGCCAGAAAAGTCGCTATTTTTGGGGGCACGCACGGAAATGAGATGTCAGGCGTTATGTTGGTTAATATGTGGAAAAAGAACGGAGCAGAGATTCAAAGGAATGGAATGGTGACGAAACCCTTTATCACTAACCCCAGAGCAGTGGAGAAATGCACTAGATACATCGATACCGATTTAAACCGAGCCTTCACACCAGAAAACCTCAGGTAAACAACACGACATTTATTATTTGGTCTTACGTACATGTATCAAGCTATTCTTTGCCTTTTTGCTGCCTGGTTGTGCAAAGGTCACTTAATGGCTTGGTGGTTTTAAACGAATCTGCAGACGTCAGGTTTCCGTACGCCGAGATTGTTATTGAACACTTCTCAGTGCAGAATACAATACATAAGCAACCGTAAAACTTTTTTCCTTTCCTGTGTCGTTTATATTTGACACTTATAATATACTAATGAATCGGCACAGCGATGTTGTGTTCACTGTCGAGGCTATGTCAGCTGTTTAGCGCTCGTAGACTGCCTAAGCTCAGTAAGTGGAGAAACGTGAGATAGACTTGTTATTGTTTTAAGTCAGGCAGGGGGCTGCACGGGTTTTGTCACGTGGGGTAGACTATCTGTGACAGCGTGATGCAACCAACTCGTCTGAAGTTTTGAGGAAGCTATTTTTTTTTTTTTTTTTTTACGGTACAAGAAAGTGTTACCTTTTGAAATTGTGTAAAATTAAAATTGTGTATTACCGTTGCAATCCTTTTTGTATGATACAAAATAAGTGAGAACTATTTCTAACATATCATATGTCACAGATAAAACAGTAATTACTGAATTTGTTCCCCGGGTCTTGAGCTTGCGGTAACGCTCATAAGCTTTCTGGAGATGAAGGGAGCACTTTAGATGTTATTTCAGAGGTTTGACTGTGGGCTGGAACTGCTTAGCAAATGAGTAGACAAGAAGGTAATTATTAATTGCCTTATTCAGGTAAGTTAAAATTTTCACGTGGACCACTTCACAAATGAATAAGAAATAATTGATTATATGATTTTAGATGGTCACTTAATTAGAATTTGACGCAATGACACCTGGGAGTTTTAACCTTAGGAACAGTGTGTTCCGTGAGCTCGGTTTCTAGGGAGATGGAAACAAATTCACTGACAACTTAGTTGTAAACGGCTACGCATATCATTTCTGTCCACTTGTGAAACATGCACATTTAAAATGATAAACCACACCATGTGGATGATTTTTGGGTAAATATGTTATCCCCGTTCTTCATGTAATCAGTAGTGCATCAGAAAAGCTCAGTGCTGGACCTCTTTGTCATCAGAAATGTTATTCTTGCACCCATGGATCATAACTCTGATATTTTTCACTTATTTGTTACATAAATTTCTGTGAGTGTCATCAGTGTTAACTTCTTGTGTGAGCATTTTTGACAAGTTTCAAATTATTTATTTACTTATCTATCTATCTATCTATCTATCTATCTATCTATCTATCTATCTATCTTTCTATCTATTTGCTCCTTCACAAAAATAACACATTCCATCAGAAGAAGCAGGTCCTTCTAACAACACAACTGACTCATTCTGTTAGACTGTGGAACATCTCCACCCTCAGGTGCTCAGTACACATGTACGTCTTATACTGTAGGCAGTGTGAGGCCTGCCAGACGTCATTGCTGTAAGGTCAAAACATACCCTAACCCAAGAGTACACCAGAAGGTCTTTCTACTCAGACTGGCCCTTCTAGGCTATCAATGACTGCATATCTCCTTTAACATCTATGGCATTTTGAGCCCCAGTTTTAAGTTATTTCTTGTACCCCATCAAATGCCCTGTATTTTGGGACTTTACTCACTGCACTTGCCCACTGTCTATAAGATATTATATTTTAATCATGATTGATATTTCGTTATTTTGTTCACCCAGCGGCCCATGGGATGAGGGGCTTCCTTATGAGGTGCAGAGAGCCAAGGAGATTAATCAGATGTTTGGACCCAAGGGAAGTCCAGACGCTTATGATGTTATCTTTGACCTGCACAACACGACCTCCAACATGGGCTCCACTCTCATTCTGGAAAGTTCTACTGACCACTTCAACCTTCAGATGGTCCACTACATCAAGGTGATGGATAGTGTGAAGATCTATATTAACCTGTGTGTTTCCTTAAAATTCATGTAGAAATGTTGTCGTTGTTGTTGTTTATAGAATCCAGAGCCTGTCAGATTATGTCACGTGATGAGAAAATTGTGAGGACACCACTGAGTAATGGCAGCATGATTGACATATATTAGTAACTGAAATGGTTTCATGGCGCTTTCATGAAATTAGACCTTAAATGAGAACTGGCATTGTTCCATTTGACTAACCGGAATGATTTGACTCGATTCAATTTGACTGTAATCAAAATGAGTTAAAGTCCAGTCTCTGTAGCAGGCCTCCATGTGAAGAACCTCTCAAAAGCTCTCTCTTGACCATAGTCCACTGAATCTTTTGGACTGAGAATAGCTGACCTTTACATATCAAATTTCCGTAAGTTCATGTGTGCGACAGGGGTGAGAGAGGATAAAGTGGTGTACGCTAACCATGGCATCTGTATTTTGTCACACAGAAATCCATCGCTCCAGCTAGTTGTGCGGTTCTTTTGAATGAGCACCCACACCTGAAGTACTCGACCTCGCGCTCTGTGGCTAAACACCCTATTGGTGAGTAGAGCCAAAGATCTGGAGAGTGGAAGTGCAGCCTAAATCAGACTTCAGATAACATGTTAGGAGATGTGTTTGGAAGATAAAATGCAAAGAAAGCTTGTTTGTCACATACTGTATGTGTGGACATTGAGTTGTTTTCAAGGAAACGTGTACCTGTATAATGCCTCTGGGTCAGTTTGGAGGAACGAATTAAGGGAGCGAAAAGCAAAAAGCAACATTTTTAATGTTAAACTTCAGATAGAATGTAATAAAATGTGTGTGAAAAACAGAATAATATACAGATACTTTGCTTGGCACAAGCCACAAAAGTAGACATTAACTGTGCAAGGTATTGTTTGTTCATCATTGTTGTTTTTTTGTTTGTTTGTTTGTTTGTTTGTTTGTTTGTTTGTTTTCTCTTTTAGGTCTTGAGGTTGGTCCGCAGCCTCAAGGAGTTTTAAGAAGCAACATCTTTGAGTCCATGCGAGACATACTAAAACATGCCCTTGATTTCATTGAGCTGTTTAACACAGGTAAAGCTGAACTCTAATCACTGATTAATCATTGGTCGCTTAGCAACCAGAAACGTGCCTCAGCTGTGTTTCTGAGAAGGAATTTTGAGGCTTTGGGATAAACATTTATTAAAGCGGCTAACAGCGTTTAACCTCCTTCCTCTTGGAGAAGAAAAAGAGTTTAAGCATCAGCTGCAGCAGCCTGAAGTTGGCATAGTCATGCTACATGAGATTCATGAATGTCATAAAATTTGTAGTATATGTAAATAATGTATCAGTAGTTGCATGTATGGTTTAAAAGTGGTCCCACAGACACTGTGCGTAAGCTATACATGGGGAAATTTGTACGTTTGAAAATGATTGTAATGGTCTGGGGCGAGAGAGTGTGTTGCTGTGCTGTTGTTTGTGTTCACTAAACAGCATAAATTTTAACTTCTTTTCTTTGAGTTTTTTTTTTTTTTTTAAATACAGTGTCTTTCTGTGAAACTAACTTTTCCCACTCACGTTTGAGTCTGAATACGCCATCCACCTCAGCACCGCCCCCAAATTACAGTTGTCCAGTTGTCGCATTGACTGTCAGCTGTGTATTGTGTTTACAAACCCCTCCCCCTCACCCCAAACAAACGCACACACACACACACACACACACACACACACACACACACACACTCACCCAGTCCCTTTCAACAGAAAACATGAAGTACTAGCCAAAAGTGAGTCGAGCTTGGCTGGGTTTTCCTCCATTCTGTGAATAGAATTCTTATAAGAAGTTGGAGGGTTTCCATGTCGTTCGGATCTCCTGGAGTTTCGTAATCGGGCTTTGTGCTCGCGCCAAGTTGTTGCGAACAAACGCCGCACTGTGGGGTTTGGAAAATTGTTTTTCCGTCGACGAATGTTTAACCACGTGTCGACCGAGTTGACCCCTAATTGCGTAATAGTCTTGATCTTAATAGAGCGTAAGCGTGAATGAAGCGGATCGTTGGGTCCGACCCGTTTGGAAAAGCAAAGTTTTTTTTTTATGTTACCTTCCCACCGGTCCTCAGTGCTGGTAGTTATGGCCTTTAGATGTGTACCCCTCAACTGGATTGATTTAATAAATAAATTAAATACATTTCTCATAAACTTGCCATAGTAATACTCCATTGTATATATACTCATTTATAACTGATCAGTTAATCAGTGCAGTTGTTGTTCAGGTTGTTCTTTTTCAATTTATTAGTAAATGATGAGGAGGTAATGGAATACAGACACACAGTCATATTTTTCCTAAATGTTAAAGGAGGAAATTGCTCAGTGTTTTTTTGCAGCGGTGATGTCTTGTGACAGTGTAATAGTTCAGATGAAAATATCAAGAGGTCATGTGAAAGCAAATGTTTATAGAGGTGGACAGAACAGTAAGATTGGCCAATATTTTTTGTGTGTTTACAAAGACCATCTGGCCTGGATGAACACACCACCCTGTAAAAACAACAAATATACTTTGAAATGAAACAAACCAAAGCAGGCAGAAGAGAAAGAAAAGCAACATGCTCATGCAATAAAGAACCAAATTTCCTAACAGGATATTATAGTTGTATTTACTGCATGTTGTGGATACATTGATTGATTGATTGATTGATTGATTGATTGATTGATTGATTGATTGATTGATTGATTGATTGATTCATTGATTCATTCATTCATTCATCATGTAGCATCAGTTATGTATTATTTTAATATGGTACTTTATGTCCATGTGTGCTTCATTAATATTTTCTTGTTTGGTCTAAATGATCTGGATATAGTGTAATTTAAGTGTATTGTACTTTTTAGTTATAGAGTAAGTTGAATATTATTTAGTATTCACAATCTTTCTGAAAAATTGTTGTTTTTTTTTTAATTGCTTGATTAAAGCTGTACTCATGGTCCTCACTATACTCACTATACTGGAGCTTGAATTGTTTCCCCACTTGTAAGTCGCTTTGAATAAAAGCATCAGCTAAATAAATGTAATGTAATACAATTTAATGGTCCTGTATTTACTGTAATGATGTGTTTCATAACATTTTAAGGTTTATGTTTTACATAATGTGTGTGTGTGTGTGTGTGTGTGTGTGTGTGTGTGTGTGTGTGTGTGTTTTCCAGGTGTCGAGTTTCCTCCATGTGCTGTAGATGTGTTCAAAGTCATTGAGAGAGTGGATTATCCCAGAGATGCAAATGGGAACATTACAGCTATGGTCCATCCCCATCTGCAGGTATTTCATAATTACTCTCCCAGAACACACAACACGCTGCATCAGAACAGATGGTCTGCCTCACTGAGTAACAGCCGTGTGTGAATGTATCTTTTTTTTTCCTTTTTTTTTTTTATCGCTAACACTGAGTGCTAGATGCCTGATTGTTCAAAATAACCTGTCGTTATTGCTTAGGACAAATCCTCACCGTGACCCCCGGAAATTTCTGGAAAGGCATTGCCTTTAAAGAGCGAGTTAGAAAGAGAATGAGTTCTTTTCTATGCTGCTTTAAAAAAGGGGCATGTTTTTTTTCCACACATTTCCAAAAGAGAGATGTGGAGAGGAAGGAAAAGAGAGAGAGAGAGAGAAAGAGAGAGAGAGAGAGAGAGAGAGAGAGAGAGAGAGAGAGAGAGAGAGAGAGGCTATTCTGTGAGTCAGTAATTCAGGCCTCTCTCAGTATGACTCCAGGGTCTTGGTGTTTTTCCACACAAATGTTCCAGAGAACTGGATTTACTGCCCTTTTTTTTTTTTCCCTCCCCTTTCTTCAGGACTGCGACTGGGAACCGCTGAACCCGGGTGACCCCATGTTCCAAACGTTTGACGGAAGAGCCGTCCCGTACCAAGGTTCCAGCCCCGTGTATCCAACCTTCATTAACGAAGCGGCTTATTACGAGAAACAACAGGCGTTTGTGATCACTCGGCGAGAGATGTTAGCCGCTACCGCTATCAGAAAGTCCATCTGATGGACCTTGTTCTCCAGCGGATTTATGAAATTCATAGATTCATTAAATATATTTGGCTATAATAATGATGTCAAAATGGTTTTTCAATACTTTCAATACAAAAAAAAAGTGTTAATTTTATATTCAAATTAAATATTTGTCCCCGAAGTGTATAATAACTAACATGTTTTTCAGTATTCTCAGATTACCTTCCAATTTGATATGACTACATGCGATTTTTAAAAAAAAACAAAACAAAAAACTAATATTGACTCTTATTTTGATGAATTGCACAATTAATACACAAAATGGAACATTTTACTTATATATATATATATATATTTATGTACAGAAATGAGTTATAAATGTGAAACAGTTCTACACACTGTAGCCTCCGATTCCACCATCATCTTACTCAGGAACATGGAAAACTGTAGAACATTCTCTTTCACTGCGTTTTATTCAGTGACTCAATAACTTATATAACCACATTAGACAGCCTTAAATAGCCTCAAAACAACCTCTTAGAACTGAGTTTACTGTACTTGTGCTTGTCTGAGGGAGGAGGGGTATCAATGATATGTGAAAAACGATGGCAAAATAATTATATAGTTATATTGTATGGTGTGACGTACTGTACCTTGTGTAAAAAGATCTTCTGTGGTATTAACCAGTTGATGCTGTCCAGTCATTGCCTTAATGTACCTTTGTGGGGAAAAAAAAGCTGCTTTTTGTACTAAATAAAACTAAATCAGATGGAGTATATGTCGGTGAATAACCTAAACAGAGGCAGATTCATATGTTTCTTTGGTTGCATCTTAGTTACACCTGTTTCTGTTAATTTAGCCCTGTCTCAATTTGTATAAATACTCCTGCTTTTTTCCCCCCCTTCTTTCTATCTGTGGAATTGTCAGTGCGTCGTCAATACCTGTAACGTTGCCTTGATGTCTCTGTCGGTTACCAAGCCTGTACGTTCTTTGAGAAGTCCTTTGTCAAGCTTATTCTAGTGAATTCTGGGTAATCTGCACAAGCATCCAGAATTTCCTTTAGTCTGCGACTGATGAAAATGAGCTTTAGAGATTTTGTTTGTCAACTGTAGTATTAAAGTGTAGTTTTGAAAAATGTCCCACAAAAAAAAAAGAAAAAAGGGGGGGGGGTTTACAGGGTTGTGAAACATTCCCATTGTTGCAATCTGTAATGAATTTTTACATTTCTCTTCCCTTTGAAAGTTGATGGAGAACCTTTTGTTTTTTTGTAATTGATTACAGGATCTTTTGTTTGTTTGTTTGTGTGTTTGTTTGTTTGTTGTCGTACTTTGATATCGGTTGGGATCTTAAAAAACCAACAGTGATATGATCATAATAATCTATGCAAAGATGATTTTATTTTGTGTGTGTGTGTGTTGTAAGTGTTTTGGGCATCATCTGCTGGATGGAGTCAGAGGAATTTGTTTTCTTCTTACATTCCAGTATCAGAGCGTGTAAAAGTGTCTTCCACACCATACTCACTCAACCTCAGAACATCACACTCTAATCTATTTTATTATACACAGGTAGATGTCATTATTTTCACTGTATAGCAAATGGTCATCAGTTATTAAAATGTTTCAGGCGTATTTATTATCCAATATGTATTTGTTGAATTTAATGCAAAGCACTATTTGTGTTTTGGATTTTTTTGTTTTTGTTTTTCTTCTTTTAACTAATGCGTTTTTGGTCAAATCATTAGATATGAGTGTGCTTGATTTTAGCAAAATGTACCTAAACTGTACCTGTTTGATGTACTTGATTTTTGTTTTTTTAATGTATACTGTTGAAAGCAATAATTAAAACATTTTTTGATTATTCCATGGATTTTGTGATCAAATATCCAGCTCTAAACCACATCCTGATGTCGTTATCGTATTATTACTAATGCATTTGTTTGTTTCACGTGTTTTTGTATTTTCCTCTCCAGCACTGCAGAACAATAACTCTGACAATCCAACTTTAGTGTTTTTACTTAAGCATGTAATCCTCTCCGGTTCAAGTTTCCACATAGTCCTTTGATTGGGTACCTTGATTTTTGAGGTGTTCTGCATTTTCTAATGATGTGTGGATCAAAAATCATGTGGTCTGTTCAACTCTGGGTCAAACTGGGTCAAGCCCGAGTTCTTATAAACCATTTGACGGTTAAACCATAGAAGTAATGAAACAGCAACAGCTAGTCTATAACTAGATCTTGCAGCAGCCTGGCTGTTAAGGCTGAAACTATTTCCTTACTCGTGGTTGGGAATATCTCATAATCTTTGTTTCCGCTGTTTTAGGTGTATTAGATATTTATACCACTAGGGGCGGTCGAGACTTCAACATAATGTATGACCCTCTTACCTGTACATTCCAAGATTCCTACTCTAAAAGTGTGACGCTGTAATTGCAGGATTTACTGATCTTACTCTTGGCTTGAAAGAGCGAGAGACGGAGCTATTTATGAAATAAACAGACATGGGTTAAGCATTTTAAAAATCAAAAGTCCTAGTTTTTTAAATTTATTGCGACAGAGGCTATTGGAATGGCAAAAAGTCAAAAAGCATTTTTGGATGCCATTGTTTTATTATTAAGTGTAATACTAAGGTAATACATTACATATTTAAGACAGAGTGGAAACTATCACATCTCAGGTATGTTGCAGACGTTTCTCTTAATGCTTCTTACAAATTCATTTACAGATTTTTGCCCATTGTTTCATCTCCGCCATTTCCGATTTTTTTTCATCGTTATGCTTCCAATTCAGTCCATCATGGGAATGTATACAATGATGACCAATCTTTAACAACGCTCTCAAGCTGAGAGGGTTTCAAAAAAAAAAAAAACCGTTGGAACTCTGGGACGGACTCCAGATAGGCACTCAAAAAGCAGCCAGTAGCCCATCAATCTTTCTCCGTAAATGAATTGTATTGTTCTGGCTATCTTCTGAGCGATGTTAAGGCTAGCGGAAGAAGGCCTGAGTTTACGGGAAATCTTCCTCTTGGCCGGTCTTCAAGAATGATGCTGAATGCATCACTCCACATCATCTACAGTGCGGTGTAATTGACTCTTCGGTTTCACCTCTTGTGAGATACCACATTATTGTATAATGCATTCGTTAAAGGCTTGGACATAAGCTTATAGCTTCCAATACACGTTCAATAAAATGTCCACATTGTTTTCATATCTCCTCTCCATCAAAAATGACAACAACAAGAACAAGCCCTCGTTATGATTTAAGATATTTTTGGCAATTCCCAATACAATTACCCTTGCAAGTTCTTCACTATCACTGTGGTTTTGAGGTTTCACATTTACAAGTTCTATTTTCCGAAAGACAATGAAAAGACGAACGTAATGATTTAAGAAGCATGACGGTACGATTACGAGAAACACAACAGAACACGCCGCAAAGTTCCTCATACGGTTTGCAGACACTACAGCTTTCATTCCCTCCCTCTTCTCTGTCCGTTCCTCCTTTCCCCTGAAATGTCGGGCTCTGAACTTGGTTCAGTTTCAGACCATTGATGTCAAGCTCTCTCTTTCTCTTTCTCTCTATCTTGTTGTATTGTAGGACTTCAGCTCTGCCTCCTGCTCTGCTTAGGTTTGGGATCAGGAATCTTGTGGGGAAAATTTGGATGTCTAGAGCCTCTTTTGTTAGCCTGACAACAGACAAAGTTTAAACACACACACACACACACACACACACACACTCTGTTTCCTACTGGTGCTGACTGTGCTGAGATAAAAACTATCTTGCTTGGAGCCTCTTCCCCTTTGTGATATTGAGTCACTGAAACTCACATTAAAATGTGTGTAGACTTACAAATAGCCTCTGCAACACTCACAAAGGAGAAGAAAAACACTAGTGAAAGCAAGTTAAACAACTCTTTGTATGTGTGTGTGTGTGTGTGTGTGTGTGTGTGTGTGTGAGAGAGAGAGAGAGAGAGAGAGAGAGAGCAAAAACACTTGAGCACTTTCCGAACACACACATCATCTTTATTAAACAAAGGGGGATTATGGAAGTTAAAAATTGTGTGTGTGTGTGTGTGTGTGTGTGTGTGTGTTTGTGTATGTATCTGTGTCTGTGTGTGTGCATCCATTAAACAATGAAGACAGGGTTGGATGTGGACATTGTGTCATCCCCAGGTTTTTTTGCTTCTCCGGTTTCTAAAAGCTGAGGAGAGGTATCGATAGAACCATCTCTCATCTACGGTTTCTCGCTGGGCTTCAGCGCGCAGCCATTTCACCCCACTACTGACACCGTGATACCCAGATCACATTTGCCCTCGGCCTGTTTGGGTAATGGTATTGACAGAGGAGTGAGACGTGAAGAATAACGAGGAATATGTGTTTCGCCCAGACAGCCGCGCTGTTCTTTTAGAGCAGGATAAAATGTAGCTTTTAAAAGGCACGAGGCTTCAAGTGAACGACCTTGAAATAAGGCCATCATTTATTCTGAGTTGGATTCTCTTCATATTGGAGAACTTTTACAGGGCCGTTTTGTTCTCGATAACGGTTTATGGGTGGATTGTATTACTTTTTGACAAACAGCACAACCGTAACGTCACAGCAATCAGTCACACACATGATTCTTATACAGGAAGAAATGCTTAAATATACGTATACATACATGCATACATACATGTATGCATGTGTGTGTATATATGTGTATGCAAACACACGTATACAGACACACATATATAAATAAATAAAACAGTAAGTGAACACGAGTTAGGTGTGGGAGGGTGTTGTATGAGGTTGAAACTGAATGTAGTAAGTAAAGTAAAAACTGTAGATATGTAATTGTGATTAATGTAAAAATAGTACGTTCTGCGACACATTCATCAGTGTAAGGATTAGATATCACTAACCTGTTTGTCAACAGGTAAAAGACCATATGACTATGACTATGACCACAGCCCCACAGCGGGGTAGACCGCAGGCTTGACTCTCAATCGTTACGCCCATAGAAAAAAATGACACAGCATACAGCGCATTTAATTGGTTTTTGTAGACCTGACGTCAGAGCTTCGCTTTTCTGTGCAGCGGAAGCTCAAAGTTTTTTTCAGTGTTAAACTGATCTCCCGTGTGGATTTGGCTGCAAGACAGCGACTGACAGTGCTACTGCGAGGAGAGTGTGATAAAAATGTATACGGATATCTGAAAATAAAGGATTAACGTTTTGGGAGCGTAGTTGCCTTTCTTTCGTCGGAAGACATATCCTCTTAAAAGCGTGTTTAGACTTTCTTTTTTGCTAAGGTGTTATATTTCCATTCTTGTCGCAATGTGGGAACAAGAGGAGTTTGAAAAACATTGGAGAAATGAATTTCCTGAAGGAGACGTGCCTCACATGAATTTAAACTCGGTGGAAGATGTAGAGAAAGAACTAGAGAAATGTAAGGCAAACCTGAAAAAGTTACAGCTGGCTTTGTCGGAAGAAAAATTCAAAATGATATATCTCCAGACCACCATTGCCCGAAAGAAGAAAAGCTATGATCAGGAAAGGTGGGAAAATAACAAGGAGGAGGAGGAAGAGGAGAACACATTGAGTGTTCACGTTCCGTCTTCAAAGCCTGAAAATGAGAAACCGGAGCAGACAACGGATCAGAGCGACGGATTCAAACTCCCCAAAAAGATAAAACTGTTTGGCATTGGAAGTAAAGGTAGTGAAGATTTGATCAGTACAGGTCCCATTACGCGAGACATGGCTAGGGGCAGTAAGACAGGTAAGCCCATCCTAATACCCCCACGGAAAAAGCCCAGTTTCCAGAAAGAGAAAGATATAGTTTTCGAAGACTCCCAGTCAGGTGGGAACAGCGTCTGCTCCAATGTAAACGAGAATACAGAGGATCAGAGCAGCGACCAAGAGTACGAGGACGCTGAACTGAACGAGAACTTTGTAAAGAAAAACCTGATTAACCCTAAAATAAACGTCAAAGAGTGCCAAACAATCGGTCCGCACAGGGATGCTATCCGACCCTTCCGTTTCAGCAAGGATTTTGACTCCAGTGACGAAGGCAGACTGTCACCTTCAGGCATCAGGATACAGCATGGTTCGGGACGAAGCACTCCGGATAGGCGGAGCGACGGTTACATGAGTTCGGACCACGAGGATTCCTCCTCTATTGGTAAGAAAAACATTCCTGAAACAGTGTGTTTTCAGATAAGCTCGTATCTCTAATTCACATCACATCTCTAATTTGTGTAACCGAAACGTTTCCTCCTTTGTCGTTATCCACCTGGGGCCTAGTTATCGCTCTCAGTCATTAAGTGTGACACTTTGCCGTTCGATTTGTGACTAGATATTTTCTAACCAGATTTTGATATGACAAGACGTTCTCAAACATTTGATGTTGAGACAAGACGTTCTCAAACATTTGATGTTGAGCGCTGACTTGCGAGAGGGTTTGACTGACTTGCTGCATAGTTTGGATGTTTGCCAAGTTATGTGGAAGGAATGCATGTTGTGATTTTAAAGGTTTTCAGTTATCAAATTTTAAAATTCACCCTCCTACAGCACCAAATTATAAGAGTTCGTTTCCTGTTGAGATTGTGAAACGCTGACAGAAACTTCCAGGAAATGGAGATTAGAAGTCCTTAACTCTGACTATTTATCTTCATAGAAAATCTAGTCGTCTGTCAGTAGGCTACTTCAGTCGTAGCCTTATCATGACTGTTCGTCATTCAGGGAAATTCTCTGATTTCGATGTGAAATAATAGTCGTGAATTTGCAGGAACTTTGGATATAAACCACCTCTAACAATCTAGACCCAGTTGTTATGATTTCCTGTAAGAAGATTTAACATTGTCTGTCATCTTTGTGTGTGTGTGTGTGTGTGTGTGTGTGTCTTTCTGTCATGTCCCTTAAAATATTAAATACATCACGGTGATTTTGAATCATCTTTCACTGTTCCGGTCACTATTCCTGTGTTGAAACGCCCAACGTCGGAGAGTCACCGCCATGGCCATGACCCGGCTGAATTTGTAAATCAGATCTGGCGCTTTGAATCAGTGCTCCTAATAGATAAATGTGGCATTGAAAGAGGAAGGAGACAGAATAGACTCGCCAGATCAGATGGAACAAACGTTAAAGAGACTTCTGTGAGACATGCTCACATGCTGTTATTGTCTCAAGCTTTCTTTAAAAAGAACACGTTTAAAAGAGTCAGTATGTTGTGTAATAGACCAGGAAAATTCTTGTGTGATACACTGGTTTTTGACTGAAGGAATGCGATCTATGCACGTACGCGAAAACCCCCGCACTTTGCTTTATGCCACGATGTCACACGTTCTTAAGACTTCTCCGACGTCACAGAACGGCGTGAGTCACAGAGGAGGTTTGGCCCGGCAGTGAAATCATAGACACAAGAATTTAATTATTTTGATACGATGTAGGTCAAGGATATTCGATTAGAATAGCACGTGCACCAAATAAATACACGATTAACAGTATGGGATGAGAGACTACTTTGAAGAGTGATACACACAGTGTCCGCTTTCTCGCAAAGTTTAGACTTCAATGTTTCAGAGTGTTAAAGAAACACCTCAGATTGAGTAATGCAAGACTATGTGGGGAACTTTAGAAAAAGGGGGCTAATCTTACGTAATGAAACGAAAGAGCCATGTTCACGCTAGTGAATCCCTCCCAGTGTAAGGTGGATTTGTGTGTTTATGTGATAAAAAATAAGGAAGTATGAACAGATCTAGTTGGAATTTGAATGTCATCGATATGGACTACGCTAAGTTAAGTGGTTATACCATAAAGACGAAGGACTACAGGTGAATGAACTCATCTGCTTGTTATACCGAAGGTCACTCCCGCCACAAGTATTTCAAGAAATGTTACTCAAATGTGAGGCGTCTGTTTATTCGGCATGCCGTCTCGAAGTCTTTCATGATAACTAGAGGTTTTATATGTAGTAGAGTTTTATTATGTAGTGATAAGAAAGGGTAACCCTTATTTGAATTTCAGTTTTATATTGGAGGCCGTGTGTTTTTTTGAGAGAGTATCTGTGTTAACATGTGTGGAGACCAGTTCAAGTGAACCCAAGGCTCATGATACGAAATGCAAACAATTTTATTTTTGGTTGTGTACTATTAACTGAAGACAGCCAAGACCTTGGCCTTTGGATGATATGTTTGTGTATTTCCTTCTAAAATGAAGAGATGTGGTTGGTTGTCTCTCATTGGCTCTATACTGGGTTTAACCAGGAAGCAGGCTTGATTACATTAGGATATCTGTATCAAAAGCAACATCTGGCGGTGGGGTGGACATTTTGTGTTCGTGTGTGTGTGTGTGTGTGTGGGGGGGGGGGGGGGGTGTTATAGATTTGGAGATAACTTGATGTTTCAGAAGTGTGGTCTGAAGGGCTGAGTTTATCTCTAGTGGTCTGTGACTTTTAATTTTAATCTTATTTTTATTTACATATCGTCCTGTGAAAATAAAACAGAAAATATACACTGGGGCCTAAATCAAACATTGTTGCGCCTGTGTACCAGTCGAAGGACGCAGTGTGATGTGCTAAGGTAATGTACTGGAACAGGTAGCGTTGTAGAACAGCAAGTCTCCATAAGTAAAGTAGACATGCTGAAAAGGTCTCCATTAGAAAGCTTATTGAACAGCAGTTTGTTAGCATTCTCTCAGAATGAGCTTTTTCTTCACTTTTATTTACGGATAACAGCTCATACAACGGTTTCCTCTGTCTGATGGTTGTACTTCTGTTTAAGGAGATTTGATAAGGGTAACTGGGCTGTCAGATTATCGCTTCAGTCACAGATTACTGATTCAATCATTCAGACAGACTTAGTGATTTGTGTTAAACGTGTCATCAGCTTCTGTCGACAAGATCCATCACCGATAATCTAAGTTTCAGTGAGGCTATATTTCCGGCATCTCATGCGGCCTGAGTAAGATAAGATGTTAAAACCTTGCTGAGACGGAGTTTGCGAGGTCATACCTTTTCTGTGAAAGATACTGCTCAGTCACAATAAAACCGATCAGGTTACGCAATCAGGTAAAAGTGTTCCCCAGAGATAACACACGTTAGAGTTGGCCAGTATAGATGAGTAGTTTTAGCTATGCTCTAGTCTATCAGAGATTCTTATCTATTAGGAAGAGTGTGACAAACTGAATGATTAGCCATGCACCACAAAGTGAGGATGTTTAGAGAGGTTTTTTTGCTTCTTCGCAAACTTCCTGTGCAGTGTTAAAAAAAAAAAAGGAAAAAAAAAAGACAAAACTAACACTACTGTAACCACACGATAGCGTTTTGTATTGTGCTCTTTGTGTGTAAAGGGAAACCAAACTTGCCGGTAAAAAGAAAAAAAAAACTCCAAAACCTTTTTGTTCATCTGTGTCAGACACACAGGTTAAATTACAAGTACTCGTCAGTCTTTGCCCTAACTGAAACTTTCTTGGCAACAGCCTTTCATCTGAGTATGATTCTGAATAGTGTTTGAGATGACCTCATGTTTCTTGAAGTTTTTAAAAGCGAGGTTTTTTTTTTTTTGTTTGCGATTTCTTCAACACTACATTAAGGGTACATTACACTACCTTAAGGCGACAATACTTGTTCTGAGGTGATGTGATCGGTTACGAGTTATTTTTACAAACCAAAACCTGTATGACTTTCCCGTTTTTCTTTTTTTTTTTTTTCTTATCCTCATTTACTCAGCGGCCTGTTTTGTCAGTGAGAGATGCTAAACCTGTTCGGACTTGCTCCCGCTTAGCTTCCCCGTGGAGGAGAACTGTCTGCTGCTCTCCTGTGAAGGAGAAATCTCCGCTCCTTTTCAGCAAGGGCGCTGGGAGAGTCTCACCTCATTTGTGTGTCTCTGTAGTGGTGTCTGTAAGCGCATGTGTAACTGTGTGAGTGTTGCCTTGTGTGTGTGTGTGTGTGTGTGTGTGTGTGTGTGTGTAAGCCAGATTTTTGCTTGGCTGACACACGTTGTTCAGAGCTCAGACAGGTTACACACATGTCTGTGATAGTGTCTGTTAGTGTGTGTGTTACAGTGTGTGCGTAAGCCATTTTTTTGCCTTGATGACACATGTTTTCTTCAAAGCTCAGACCTGCTGTGCATGTGTGTGTATGCGTGCGTGCGTGTGCGCGCGCGTGTGTATGTTTATGTGTGTATGTGCGTGTGCGCGCGCATGTTTATGTGTGTGTGTGTGTGTGTGTTGGCTGAATGTGTCTGACACCTCCGTATGAGTGAACATGTTGAGATTTGTAGAGCAGTTGACTTGACATTGTGTCCAAGTTCAAGTATTACCAAGACACAGAAACAAATTTTCACCGCAAACCTGACTCTTCTACGTCTGCTCAAAACTGATCTGCTTGGCTTTCACCTGCTTTTGTTTTTGTTTTTGTTTTCTTGATGTAGCAGTGGGCATAGCTGTCACTCAGAGGCAGCGCAGAAGGGTGCGTTTTGAACGCGGTCCCTGTGTAAGGGGTCTTATGTCACGGAACGGTGGTTCCACCTCATAACATTCCTCTCATTCCTTCATTTGTTTGACTCCATGTTGTTTGTGTATAACCTCTGTTTTTTTTAATGGAGTTTCTCCCAGTATTTATGCCCTCATCATCAGTGACAGTTGAAAGGAAAAACACACAGAGAGAAAGAGAGAGAGAAAGAGGAATTTGAAACCTCGAAGATTGGAGAGAGAGTGAGAGGGGGGGGGGGTTGAAAAAGGAGCCAAACTTGTTTTGAAGGGTTCAGACCACTGTCATTATGATATACTTTTGCTTTGAACTTTGATAGAATGTTTGTGTCTTAACCTAAAAACCTACACATTTACTATGTACAACTACATGTTTCTTTCTTTTTTCTTTTTTTTTAAAAAAAAATGCATGTTGGCATTTAGGTGGCTCTATGATATGAGTAAAAACTTCTCTGAGAAAATATCCAGAAGGTTCTGAATTCTGCCCTCTAATCTGGAGTAATGACTTTGCTCCATGCTCTCGTATGCTAACTAACTAATGAGATTCCTGCTGGCTTACAGGCTGTTGGACACGTTGCCACAGCGATTTTGCAGTTATAGGTGTGTTGCCGTGGTGACTGAGATGTTGAGGCCTTTGCGGCTATGCCGTTGGTGGATGGGCAGGATGTGAACTGTGAGTTGAGTGTGAGTGTGTGTGTGTGTGTGTTTTTTTTTTTATTATGAGTGTGCAAATGTATGTGTGTGTGTGTGTGTGTGTGTGTGTGTGCACGCACGCAAGTGGATTAGCACTGCACCAGCTTCATCTGTGTGCATTGGTTTGCAGTTTGATTTATGTATTTATAGTTCTGCAGTATCTGCTTTGACCTGTGCAGTAAGAAGAGGGAAAATCTTTTTGCAAACTGCACACCATGTCACACTCGCCTTTATTGTGTGGAGACCACACATGTTGTTTGTCTCTCTCTCTCTCTCTCTCTCTCTCTCTCTCTCTCTGTCTCTCTCTCTCTCACACGCACACACATGCACATACACACACACACACAGAGGGAGAGGTTGGTGAGGTCTTTTCATCATTTGGCACACCACACTGGATGACACTTTATAACCTGTACTGTTATTTACATTTTTACTGTTATTACTGTCATTACTGTTGCTGCGGTTATCTGCACTGTTATGGACTGTGATTGGATTATTTACATAACTGGATCAATTATAATTGATATTTACATCGTTTCAGTTTATATCTATTGGTCTCTGAGCTGCCTCTTGACCAAACCACCAATCCACATCCGCCCTCTCAGTACCCCTCACAAAAAAACACGGCACCTCCATCACTTCACCTCCGTCACAA
Organism: Chanos chanos; assembly: GCF_902362185.1. NCBI lineage: Eukaryota > Metazoa > Chordata > Actinopteri > Gonorynchiformes > Chanidae > Chanos > Chanos chanos. The sequence continues at coordinate 5,639,590 of NC_044509.1, read as the reverse complement.
AGCACAGTCAAGTTCTCTGCTGCTTAGACGTAGAGAGACAGGACAGTCACCTACTGCCTGTTTTAACTGATGTTTTTGCAAGCAGGTAGAGTGACTATGGTTCCATCGAGTGCCTTTGACCAAATGCATCCCATTTTTAATAAAGGTAAAGTGCTGACCCGAACAGAATGTTGGGAACTGCAGAAAAATGACCTGGCAGCCTGAGAAGACGAAGGGCGTCTCACGTTTCATGTAGGAAAGGCTAGGATGCTATAAATAGAAGTTTGAGTTCATACGCTTCTCTGTTGTCTGTTACTTTGGTGTAGCTGGTTGATGAGAATCTAACTTCCTTTTTGGGTTGCATTTTTGTGCAGGTGTGTTTGTGTGTGACATGCACATTTTTCTCTCTCTCTCTCTCTCTCTCTCTCTCTTCTTTCTTCATTCTCTTTAGAGGATAGGATCTTGTCATTTTTCTTCATGCGTGTGTCCGATATTTATGACCGCGTGACTGCTGGCTGGTGTGGCCAGTTTTCACAAGGAAACAAAAAAAATGGTTGCATTCCTTTTTTTTTTTTTTTCCCCCGGTTGTTTCCAGGGTTACATCACAGCGCTCTACCCCTCCCTCTTTAGAGTCACAATCCAGCCCACGTCTTACTCACCTGACTGTAGCACTCAGGGGCCTCCACAGCTTGTCTTTGACTGGGGTTGAAGTGTGTTTGACTGGTTTGACTGGTGTGTGTGTGACTGGGGTTGAAGTAAACTGGACCTTTCTAAAGGGGCAGCAGTCACAGTTCTGGTGCTTTCTAACACCCCCCTCCCCCTTCCCTTTTTTTTTTTTTTGTGTTTTTGGAGAATGAGTTATTTGTGGTAATTTATTAATCTAAAATTATGATCATATGAGGTCGTATGACATGGGTTATATATATAGCACGGGTTTATATGTCATCATATAACACTGTGTTTATATGAGGTTTGAAATGAAAAGCCAAAGGAATCCAGAATAAAGTAAATAAGTAAGATTCTGGGCGGATATCTTAGTTAAAAATTAAACAAGGATAAAGACAGCCCGACGACAGTCACAGTGGGGGCAAACGTCGGCGGGTCTGAGTGGGGTTGTGGGAATAATGTTTGGTCATGCCAAATTGATACCAAGCAAACCGTATCACCTACCAGTAATCCGCCGCTTCATGTAGCGTGAAACACAGAGTTAGGCGCACTTTGTTCAAGAACTTACAAAGCAAACCAGCGGAAAGACACAGACTGCTTTTAGCTCGAATGTGTGTGATGACATTATTGCTGCTGTTGTCTTATTATGTTATTATTATTATTATTATTGTTATTATTATTATTATTATTGTTATATCTGTACATTGAAACGATCTGTTTAGTATGGCATTTGAAGGGAAACAATTCATATGTTAAAACTAGGATGCATGCGTTGCAATGGTGCGTTAGCGCGCCTAGAAAGGAGACATTTTTAAATAGGCGAAAGTTTTGCTTATACAGTTTGGTTAAGCATCCTTTGTGGCTGTGCCACTTTTACAGGGTTTCTTTGCTTCTTGTGAGTTTGAAGTGTGAGTTTGGTGCTAGCGCTGGTTATTTAATAAATGCTAATGTAACGGCTGTTTGGCGCTGAGAATGCGTCATCAGCCCTCTTAGCCTCACAGGACCAGAGAACGGATGTCTTTCTCCTGAATCGTCAGACCAGAACAGAGAGAGAGAGAGAACGAACCCTATGCTGTTATATTTCTTTCATTTCAGATGAAATGCAACTTTGAAGTTGGTGCTTTATTCCAGCCCCCCCCCCCCCAATCAATACTGATCTATGTACCTGGGTGCGAATTACAGGGGGGATTTTTACCCCAAAAGAGGTAAAAAACAGCAGTTTGGGGGGGGGGGGGTGGAAACATTTATATATCCTATGGTATACAGCCCTGGAGAAATAGTTGATCTCCCAGATTGTCATTGTATAATTCACTCTTTGCCACGGACAATGTGCATTCGGTGCCCCGTCATGAAGACAGAAATCGCCCACGTCTACATGTACTGGGAACTTTTAGACACTGGCTCTTTGTGCAGTTTTAACAGAGTTCCCGTACACACACACACACACACACACACACACAGTCCCTCTGTGTTGTTTCCCTCTGAACTTTGGTAAGAGACTACAGTGTGGGTATAGGTTGTTCAACAGAGCAACCAGTGTTGATGATAAGCAGAATATGCACAGCAGATTGGCAGCTTATAAGAGCTATAGAAGTTAATACACATTCTCTCTCTCACTCTCTTTCTTTCTTTCTTTCTTTCTTTCTTTCTTTCTTTCTTTCTTTCTCTCTCTCTCTCTCTCTCTCTCTCTCTCTCTCTCTCTCTCTCTCTCTCTCTCTCTCTCCTACCCCTTCCTTTTGCTTTCTGAAACCACTGCACAGGAAGAGGGGCTTAGAAAAAGTGAGAACCTCAAACGTATTTTCGGAGGCAGACGAAAAGTACAGGCTGGGTTTCTTAGGTTTCATATTCATCGCTGAGCAGATGTGGGGGGGGGGGAGGGGGAGGGGGGGGGCTCTCCTGCCCTTTGTAACTCAAACACTGAAACGCTTTATCTATAAGTCATGTGACCTTCTTTAGACACTTCTGATCTTCAGAGTCATGGTTTTCCAGAGCTTTACAAAGTTCTGGATCGGACCATTTTAAGAAATTTGAAAATGGTCAGACAGAAGGGATGCATATGTTTCATGTCACTCATGGACAAAAGTTAAAAACTTGCATGAAAATATGGTAAATAATGGTTAATGATGTTGGCTGTAACTGATATGGATATAGCCTGTGTATTATTCATAGCTTGGTCATCATAAATGAAGGTAATTCTTGCTTTGTATGTAACACAATCTAGTACTTTTATGTTCAAGTAGACACTGATTTTTTTCAGTGTGGCTTTATTATCAGCTTCTTTATTGTCATTCATTCATACTTACTTTCGTCATTCGTCTTTAAATTCAGGAAAACCAACGGCTATATAAGAAACTGCTGAGTTTTCAAATCTCAGTTTTTTTTCTTCTTCTGTGGAGTAGGTCACAAGCCTGGATATTTGTGTGTGTTGTGTATGTGCGCGTGTGTGTGCAGATATGTATACTGTTTGTATGCTCCATTAACATTAGAAACAACATCACACTGCCATCTTGAGACTGTGGAAGGAATAATTGGCTGAAACACGTTTGTGTGTGTGTGTGTGTGTGTGTGTGTGTGTTTGTTTGACAACAAAAGAACATTCTTATCTTTCCTCTGTTGCTCCAACGCTCTCACTTCTACATCTGCCACCGGGATGAATGGGGAAGTGGAGCCTAAAAGTGCTTTTGCATAGTTAGCATATTGTCGTTAGTTGCTAAATAGGGCACCGGCACGAACAGTTTCTTGAGCACAGACTTCCTCTAAGAGCCCTGACAACATCGCTAGTCAAGCTTATTTAACCACAAATCAGACCGAGGGTCAGATACTTAATTATTTTACATCAAAAATACAAGTTAAACATTTTAATCCATTTACTCGTTATATCACAGGCCTATTTGCTCTATGGGCGGTGTTATCGTGTAGATAGAGACCTTTATCTGTGGCTTTTATAGTTGTTTTAAAGCGAGAGATTTAATTTAAATGTCAACGTGGACATTTGAGCGTGCAGTCAAAAAAGTTTTTTCAAAAAGCTAATTTTCAAAACAAACAAAAAGCAGTTTCGCATGGTTTTGTGCAAATATGGAAATCAATACTTTTCAGAGGCCTTCTGCTTTTTGAGAAACAATTGTCATCCACACCAAACAGTTTGTATCATGGAATTGAAAGCCAACCATAAGACGCCTCAAAGAAGAACGTAAAAGGGCCGCGTGCGCTGAAAAGGTCATTTCGTTTCCTGCAGAATATATTAAGAGAGCTTGACGTGGTGAGGCTGGTTCAACTCCCCCCCCATGTTAACTATGACTTTTGAGAAACATAAAAGGGTGTTTTTGTTTCTTTGCGTTTTGTTGCTTTAATGTGTACGGCTTTACTGTGGGTGTGTAGTAATAGAGAAGACTTGTGAGTAGGACGAAACTACCGACATATGACCGCTCCTACAAAGAGAACAGGGAGGTAAACCCTTTGTATGTACTGTATTCGTTCATTTGTGTTTATACGTTACCTCATTCGTTTGTTAAGATATTTGTCTGCGTGTGTGATTTGTCGCTCGTGAGTTACGTCTTTTTGCTTTTCTCTCCAACGGAACCCGTTCGCAAGGAATCTACTGAAACCTCGGGTACGCGATTCAGAGCTGACAGCGTCTGTGATAAAAGCGTGTCAGAGCTGACACGGCAAATCGGACTGAGAAGGCTGATACGCTGAATGGCCCAGTTTCCCCATCCACGTTTGCGTGTCTGCTCATTTTCGTGGTCATTCAAGGGTGATTCCCACTTTCTCTCTCTGCGCTATAGAAACCGCACTAAGAGAGGCCCAAGCGTTGTTCCTCTCTTGTTCTCTTGTGGTGTGAGAGGGTCTGTGTTTGTGTCTGCAGGTGAAAGACAGTCTGTGAGAAACAGACCAGTGATCAGTAGCCTCCACACTGCGTTCAGATTTGCCCATTTCTGCTTTAACAAATGTGGTTTAATTCTGGAGATTAAACAGCAGGAAGGAAAGTAAATGTGTGTG
>NC_044509.1:5629946-5632446 GCF_902362185.1 Chanos chanos | reverse complement strand
TAAGACACAAAACTTCACTCCAGTTGTAGTTTAAACACTACAGGAACATGGAACATTGAGAAGAGAGATGGAGAGATGGACAGAAAGTTAGATGGAGGGATGGACAGAGAGAGAGAGAGAGAGAGAGAGAGACTCTTTGACATACAAATGCTCCTTGTACTGGGGTGTATTTTGGTAGCAGGAGGGGGAGGTCGGGTGAAGAGAAGAGCCATGAAAGCAGACAGTAATGAAAGACAAACACCATACATAAAAGATGAGATTTATACGCACTTGCATAGGTGGGAAGGAGGGGCATGGCCATTCACCTGCTGATGAGCCAATCACAGCGCGGGGATGGCTCAGCTCTGCTCCGCGTTTGACCTCAATAGATCAGACTGATTTACTTTAGTCCACACATGCACACGCACACAAATGCACACACACACACACACACACACACACACGTACAGGGTCTCATTCACACTCTCCTACAGAGGCAAACCCATGGTTTTGTTCCCATCACAGAGGTGTGTGTGTGTCACAGAAATGTGTGTTTGATTCAAGAGGGGTGTGTGTGTCAGTGTTTGAAAGGGGAATGTCAGAATAGAGCTAAGACGAAGAGACGTCAGTCAACACACACACACACAGAGTGTAAAGGTGCTGACAGAGAGCTCTGAGTGCTGATAATTGATAGAAAATAGTGTCATCTTAGGTTGCTGCCACACCCAGACAGAAAGATGAAAGGGTTTTACATTATGATTGACACGCAGATGCTTCATTCATTTACATGTGTTTGAGGTGTGCTGATAGTGTGTTAAGTTGTCTCTCTGCTCTCTGTGTCTGTGTGTGTGTTGCCTCTGTAGGAGTGTGTGAGACTGTGTGTGTGTATCAGAGTTGACCGTGTGTGTGCACGTGTGTGTGTGTGTGTGTGTGTGTATCAGAGTTGACCGTGTGTGTGCGTGTGTAGTGGAGTGAACTCAGACATACAGCCACACTACACCGACTCAGAGAGGTCAGAACATCATAGACGACAGCATGGCATCTGTCTGTCTCTCATTTTCTCTCTCTCTCTCACTCTCTCTCTCTCTCTCTCTCTCTCTCTCTCTCTGACTCTGTGTGTCAATGATTTTGACGTAATTGCTCTTGTCTTTTTTTTTCTTTCTTCAGATGTCTGGTGGTAGAACTGTTTACTCATAGGATCAACTCTGTGCATTAACTTTGTGTGTGTGTGTGTAGACTATGCATGTGTATGTTCATGTGATGTGTACACTACGTTAATGTATTTTCATAGCTCTGTGCCCTCCCCCCACACTTTTCCTGGAAATGCCCATGGGAGAGAGTGTGGCAGCAGCACCCAGGCAGGAGGGCAGTGCACTGGGGCGCTGTCACACAGCAGTGCCCCTAGAGGCTACCACCTCTGGAAGAACTCTGGGTGCCCGTGTTCACACCCAGAGGGAGAGAGACGGCCGCAGAGGACCAGTGTCTGGCGGGAGGAGTCAGACGTAGCTCAGTACAGAGATAGAGATAGAGATAGAGACAGAGACAGAGACAGGGAGAGGCGGTGGATGAAGAGCTATGAGGGACAAAGAGGGATGTCTGGGCAGAACAGGACACCACAAAACGGAAAGATTGTCGCCTGGCGAGATAGCTTGTTAACTACCACACATGTGGGGTCATGGGTTTTTATTTTTTCTTTTTTTAATGTGTGTGTGTGATGTCAGACAGGACTGCTAAGTGGCACACACATTGGTTAATTATGTAGGATTGTGTGTGTGCGTGTCTATTTGTTGCTTGTGTGTTGCTCTGGGCGGGACACTTTGAGAGACAGACAGATCCTCAGACTCAAGGCTAAGTGCTGTAATGATTCCTCTAACTGTAAACTATCAATATCTGCTCTACTTACCTCAGCCGACCCCTGTCTCTCTGTCTCTCCTCGCCGTCCCGTGTGTGTGTGTGTGTGTGTGTGTGTGTGTGTGTGTGTGGGAGTCGTTTTATCTCAGAGCGCAGTCAGAGAGCCCCTGTTTGTTCTGCAGATTTATAGTCAGGAGTGAGAATGGTCTTTGGAGTCTTTTCTTACTCCAGGGAGATGGGCTTTGTGTACATGTCCACGAGACAGAGAGAGCAAACGACGTCCTTAATCCATGATTCAGAATGGAAGGGTCGGTAGACTGTGGAACAAACACACACACACACACACACACACACACACACACACACACACATACACACGCCCACACGCCCACACAAAAACGGTATAATGTGACACATTTTAATATAAAGCAAAGCTCAGTTTCCAAACGTCCTCCATGTTCTTGGCCATCCAGATGAGTGTTGTGCGTTTAGAGCCGGTTGCTGATTGGCTGGTTGGTTGAATGCTGCCTCTGTGATTGGCTGGCTGTTTATTGTTGTGTGTAGAGACAGACAGAGACAACTTTAAATTGTGATGTCCTTTTTTATCAAGGACCGTTACTGCTATTGTTGTTTTTTATTATTATTATTATTACTATTATTATTATTATTA
>NC_044509.1:5609946-5617446 GCF_902362185.1 Chanos chanos | reverse complement strand
TGAGAGGGTCTTTTCTCAAACACTGCCACACACGCGCGCACACACACCGGACGTCACCCTTATAGATATATGCTAAAGCCTGTGACGTTGGTTGTGCAAATTTCCTTGAGTTTTCAGAGCTCCTGGTGAATTTGTCGTGTATTTTGTGTAATTAGGATCACTGTGCATGTTTTTGGATGACGACAGCCCTTCTTTGCCTCCGGCTGTGCTTAATCGCGCGTGCCGGTTTACCGTTCTTTAGCACCGCGATTCCGGTTAACGTAAACAGGTCGCGAGAGAAAGCAGGCGGTGGCTCGCGGTGCTGGTGTATCTGGTTTTCTCCGGTGTCAGGCGGTAGGGGAGCAGGTTATGACATTAAACCGTTAACAAGGCCCGTGATGGAGCAGTTATCACAGACAGTGATAAAGTGCTTGTACTTATCTCAAACCAGGACCTTACCGCACTGTGTTTTTTACGTGTACAATGGTATTTTTACAGGTACGGCAGATTTTCGCGTCATGTTCATATTTTTGACAAATTAGAAGCCAAGATGCTGCCTGAAATAGTGTTGGTCTGAAGCAAACTCAACAAACTAACAGGGAAATACAGATTTACCTCAAACATAAACTTTTTATACCATAATAAAAAATGATCAAAAATTCCCTAAAAATTCCAGGGAAAGTCAGAGCCGTCAACTGTTTGTTGTGACGATATGTTTAAAATGACACATTTTTACCTTTCATGCACAGAAAAAGACATTCCCATTCCCAAGACATTCCTCTACATGTTATGGACATGATACCTTGGCTCTGTATTTTGGAATACATTGGTTAAAAAAATTTTTTTTTTTGAAGAAATGAAAACAGAGCATTAGTGAACATAAAAGCATTCAGAGGTTGGGTTTTATCCTAGTGTAAAGTGTGGTTGAAGGACCAGCGGGTGAACGAGACATCACGTAGCAATTACATTGCCGTACTGAGTGAGAATGTGTTTTTTTTCTTCCTTTTCGCCCTGGTCTAGCTGTTGTCTTAAACCATGTTTGTTTCCTGAGTTTTTGTTCAGGACTCAGTTAAAACAAATGGAAAGAAAACAACAACAACAACAACAACAACAAAAAAACAAGCTTGAGACCAAGTGTCACCCGAGCTTAGATTTGCAATTATCAGTCCTACACGCACGTGACAGCCATAGTGACCAGACGCATTTTTCATGCTGTGATTACAAATCTTCATTTTAAAGTCAAACCCAGTGAATGTATTTGAAACGAATAATAGTCTGCATTACTGTCAAACCCCACGAGTGGAGTGGAGTGTATGAGTGCACTTTGTCTGTCTGCAGGGGCCAGAGAATTTTGCCTTTTCGCTTTTATTTGCCCGTGCCCCTTTCTAAGGGGCCGGGCCCTGTGAACTTGTCTCTGCCTGTTTGCATCAGATGCGTCTTTGGGGCGTTCTTTGTCCACTGCGAGGGCTTGGCCGTGCCGGTTCTGTGTGCCCTGCCCCGAGACGCTGGTAACCAAGTCCCTCTCCCCATCTCCCCTCTCCGAGAGACAGCCAATCAGAGAGGAGCCCCGCGGAACGCGCACCAGCCGACCGCGACCAATGGGCTCCGCCGGCTGTTTACTCCTCTACGAGGAAGTCGGGAACGTGATTACGCATTCAGGCCAGTGGAGTGGAAGGAAGGAGAGAAAGGGAGGACAGGAGGAGAGGAGATAAAGTGTTTGGGGGGGAGTGGAGGGGTGTCAGCCTCCGTTATGAGGGCAGGTCTTAGAGATGGAGTGGTAACAGTAAGGAGGAGAAGCAGAAGCAGTGTTGAGGTTATGGGAATGGAGTCACTGAGGGAGGTGGTGGTGTAGAAGTGGGGAGGGGGGGCTTTGTCTCTGAGTGATTGGAGAGAGGGTTTTAAAAGCCATCCAATATTCTCTTAACCAACTGCTGTACCTCCCTTGCATTCTCTCTCTTTCTTTATACCACTCACTCCACCCCCATGCTGTGGCCCAAATTCAGATTTTTGTTTGTTTGTTTGTTTGTTTGTTTGCTGAGCTCTGAATGTGGAGAGTGCCTTTGACCAAGAGACACACTGGACCAAATATATGTCTAATGTGTGTGGGACAGCTGAGGACACAGAGTCGCCACAGATAATGGAGGAACGTGAAATCATTAGTAATTTCATAACGAGGTAAAAAATGACTGATAGGGTTCCTCTCTGCTGTGTGACTCCATCTGTTTTAATATGGAGCGGGGTTGGGTCAGAGAGGCACTGGCCACTGAACTCTACTTCATAACTACATGTATGACCACTAACTCCGGGATCTGTCCGCGGTGTGGTTTGATGCTTTCTCTTGTCTGAAACATCAGCTCTGAACGCCTCGTGCTAGTTTGCAGAGGACTGATCGCAGCTTCACTGTGGCACCACCTTTTTTCGGTTTCTCCCTCTGTCCATCATTGTGACTCTTTCTAATTTCTGTCTGTCTGCGCTGTCTGTCTCTCTCTCTCTGTCTCTGGTGATCTGTGTGCCATCCAGAGCAGTGCCTGGACTACACTTTATAATACTGCCCTGATTACTGCCTGCAGTTTCAATGTCTTATTAAATCATAATTAAGAACTACAGCTCCATCTGCAGTGAGCAGTCTCTCTCTCTCCCTCTCCCTCTCTCTCTCTCTCTCATACACAAACTCCTCCACACAGAGTCTCATTTAGGAGAGAAGGCAGCATAAGTTTTCCCCACTCCTCCGCACACTGACCTTTAAGTGAGAGAAGAGAAAGTGAAGCCGCTGTTCTGTCTTCTTTATGACCTCCTCAAAATGCCTCCCGTCTCAGCTCTTTGGTCAAAAGGTCCTGTCGCCCTGAGTGAATCAGACAGAATCAGAGGGGTTTAGCTGACATTGCTGTCATTAAATGCTCATTGACTAGACCTGTGTGTTTTTTTGACATCCAGTCCTTTAGCCCTTCTGCTGAACAGCACATTTCACGCTCAGCCCCGTGCTATCACTCCCCGTTTAACTCATTAAAGACGTGTTAAGAGGCGAATCGTTTCAGGCGTGTCCGTGATGGAGCAGAACGAAGGATCTCTGTCCAGCGTGTCTCCAAGACAGGACTTGGAAAAACTAGACTTGGCCAAGTAATGTCCGGCTGCCTGTTTGTTTTAAAGTGACTTGGAATGGATGAGAAACGTCTTATCAGGATATTAGACGCAACAAAACAGACAAAATCTGTCGTTTTATTCTGTATAATAAACAATCAGATGTTCACACTTGGATATAGCAGCCAAAGCCTTTAAGCATTGTACATTGGTTTTACTTTCGTTTTCATGTAGTTAATTATTTGTCGCCGTAGTTGTTTGTCAGGGTTTAAAGAAGGCAGTGCTGATATTGCGGTACGTCAGTGTCGGCCGCTAATAGCCACAGAGCCGACGCGCGAGTGGCACGATGCTAACTGATTAATGAAAAGCCGACTCTGTCGGACATTAACGCCGTGAGTGTTTCTGCAGCTCATTATGCAACTGTTGGTTTAAAACACAACAACAGATTACGCCTCCGACTGCACGGCTGCCGCTCAAAATGCGTTTTTTAAATCTCTGTTTTCGTGTTGTGAAAGTCTCCACAAGGTTAGCTCTCCTCCTTCATTTCTCCCATCCCCTCTCTCTCTCTCTCTCTCTTTCTCTCTCTCTCTCTCTCTCTCGCTGTCTCATCACTCACAGGGAGCAAGTGTGTCAGCAGGTGGAGAGCTATGATTGATTGATGTGTTGTGGGCAGGTAATAGGGGCGAGATAGAACACGATTTCTCCTCTCTGTGGATTTGATCTTCATCACTATTTCTTGTTCCCTGCGCGTGGGGAGGAATGAAAAGCGTTCAGGTTCTCATTGAGGGAACTGTTATGGAACCAAAATGTTGTGGGAATGCACGGTGGTGTGATCTCTCTTTGAACCAGTTCATTCCAAACCTACAAACTGCCTTAGAGAACAGTGCAAACGTAGCAACAACTACTGAACCCATGGTTAGTGTTCTCCTAGGACAGAAACACATCTTTCCTCACTGAAAGACCAGGTTCATGATGGTTTGACTTTTTTTTTTCAGCATCATCCTAACCTTTAAAACATTTTTTTTAAATATGTGAAATGGTATGGGGATGTCTCCATACCCATGGAGTGCTAGTAATCTATCTGTTGTCTGCGGAAGAAAATAACTTTTTTTTTGTTCGTTTGTTTTATTGTCTCACTGGACTGTACATGAGCTGGAGTGTGGTAAGAAATGGAGGGCCAGGTTTGCTCTCCTGTTCACTCCTCTGCAGAACACTGCTCAGGTGCTCAGAGGAGGAGATGATGGTTTTCTATATTTACAGTAAAGAACTTACTGAATATTGTATGAGTATTATGGCTCATATAATCCGTTTATACAATCATTATGTAATATCCGCGTACTTCTCCTCTCTCTCTCTCTCTCTCTCTCTCTCTCTTTCTCGTTCCATCCTTCGCCCTCCTGCCTTCTCTCAGAAACACACTTAAACGAAGCAGTCGGGGTCCTCAAATTATCCTCAGGGGTGTCCTTAAAAGTGCCAGATTTTTCACTCATTATGAAGTCGTTTGTACAGGTCTAGTAGGCTGTGTGATATTTGGTTCAACTCATTCTGATATTCTGTTCTCTGTGCACCTCTCAGAATTTCAATCATTCATGTAACAGCCCCGTCCTGACAGACGAGTTCTTCTGACAGAGTGAAGTTTAAAAAGATTTCTAAGACGCAAATTGTGCCCTGAATTTCATTTGGAGCCGTTTCCTGTCCGTACTAAAAAAAGACCAGAGAAGAAACATATCACTCCCCCTTGCTTAAAAAATTCACGTAATTCTGAATGTGTATGGACGTTGCGTATAGAGGCTATAATGGCGTTTAATACCCTCCCGGCTCTGATCAGCTCATAGAATCTTACGGAGTTCATTTAGAAGTTGTACCCGCGGCTTTGGAGACCTGTTTGATACATAAACTTTCACGGCCTTTTTTGATTACCTGCCATGTTTGGCATTCTTGTATTGAGGCTAATTAAGTCGTCCTAATTAAATGCCTGCCGATCGACAGGTTTTTCCTCTTGACGGAAGACTCTTTAGCCACGGGGCGTTAATTTAATACGTTCGGGCTGGAGCGGAACATTTAGCGTGAAGGCTGCGATAGCGTCATGTGAATTTATGAAGGCAACCTTTGTCTCCGCTCTCGACTTCGCTTGACCTCAGCGATATACCACCCTCCTCGTGACCCAAGACGGTAAATTCCCAGTGACTTTTTGGCCGGTTTCCCCGACTAACTATTTCCACTGAATGGTGTTGCCGAGAGATGCTGGAATTACAGCCTACTGTGTGAACACGTCAAGGAAGCGTACATAAACTGATAAATCTAGTCTCATAGACAAAATTGAATCAAGTCATGCATCACCAACGGGAAACCCCAGTCACTGATTGGCTTCCAGAGGATGCTGAAAGCAGATTATCTCAGTAGAGAAAGAGAGAGATGATACAATAAAAAGACTCGAGTGAATATTAATGACGAATAAAAACCATCCCGACCCATCGTGATTTTCGCCTTTTCTCTCCATTCATGTTACCTCATCCTTTCTCCCTTCTCCCAGAGGACTTCAGGAATCTTTTGTGACCTTAATGCACGTAAACAGACGAGAGCCCCGTGGTGTTTGTCCTGGGGAGTTGAGCTAATTGGAACGTATTGGGGCGCGGTTGCCAGGGTAACGGAAGCGAGGTATGCGTGTGGCATTTGGCGAGTGCACGTTCCTTATCTCCCTCCCCACAGGCCTCTGCACGCTGACACCTCATCTGATCAAAGGACTTCGGCATTTCCCTCCTTTCCCTTTTGTTTGGCTCCGGGTTTTTTTTTTTTTTTTCTTGCTAAAAAAACGCCGTGCTCTTTCTCAGTCCGTCTCTCCCTTTCTTATCCAATCCCCTCCGGAACATTCTGTCTCTGAAGGCGGTGGGATGTGAAACACTGTGCTTGTGTCAGAGGTTTGACAAGGTTTTGTGTTCTGCGCGTGAGTTCAGTGAGCTTGACGGAACGGACTTCCATGGTCTAGCCTTTTAATTGGTCCGTTTATTAAAGAAAAAAAAAACAAAAACAAAAAACGAAACACACAGCCTGCCAAGACCATTATATCTTCATAAAACCCCCCTAGTCCTTGTTTAGAGACGTTAATGACTGAATAAAGTATAAATATCGATGTCGTCCATTCGAAATTAATTATGCATTATATTTTCTTCCTTGGCTCGACCACAGTGACTAGTTTGGCTGTTCACACTCGTTCGTAAGACATTTTACTCATTTCCCCTCTTTCTTCTTCTTTCTCCTCCGCTCCAAGGGTAGGTGGCATTCAGACATCCTTTTGTAAATCCCTTTAGTGTTGTTTTTGACTGCTGACCTTTGGGAAGACCGTGTGAATTTGTTTGGGTCCTGAGCCCAAAGTTGATTTGCTTTGGTTCGTTGTTGCAAAGAGCAGGGAGACCAAACACTGTGGCCCTTTTTTGTTTTACAAAGACACTGTCTCTCTGTCTTTTTTTTTTTTGTTTGTTTCGTTTCTTACCTCTGGAATTTTCCTTCCGTTTCTTCGACAGAGAGGGTGAAATTCTCTCCTGTCTGGTCACTGGGTGGTTTATAGACGGGTTTATGAGATGTCTGAGTGTAGACATGGGCTTACAGTACTGCGGAGATCTGTGTCAGTGTAAAACCTGATCAGCCTGTACAGTATGGCATGGACTCACCTGACTGTACCCAGCCCAACACACACACACATACACACACACATGTGCACACTGAGGTTATGTGGATATTGTGTCAGTTGAGAAGGAGTCTGGTGGATGTGGGTGTCGGGGTAAGGTGGTGTGTGTGTGTGTGTGTGTTTAGATGAAAATCTGTGTCAGGGAGAGACAGAGAAAAGGCATACTGTCTCTGTTTTGCTGGGTGATGTTTTAACATGATGTATTTGCTCTGTTTTCACACCCCAGTAGAACTGACCTCGTTCTCCAAACCTTAATCTGCCTGTAGAGCACAGAGAAACACTCCCAAGTATTTTTTTCTCTTTTTCTCTTTTCCTGAATAGCATGTCAGACAGTTGCCTTCTCTTCATTTGCCTTTCTCGCAAAAGAAATGTAACTGAATGTTCAGCGACTATTCGCAGTTGGAGTTTCAGTTTTGTAAAGCATGTACTATACATATAATACAAGTTTATTATTATTATATACTATACATATCATTTTATTTTATGAGAAAAAATATTTTCACCTCCGTGTTTGTGTCAGTGTTTGTGAGTGTATACAAGAGAGTGAGACACAGAAGCTGTGTGTGTGTGTGTGCGTGCGTGCGTGTGTGTGTGTGTGTGTGTATTCATATCAGCGCATGGGAGACAGAAAGACTGAGACTGAGAGTGATTCTGTGTGTGTGTGTGGTCCATGGGGAGGGAACATCGGTGCATTAGTTTTTACAGAGGGAGAGGGGAGTGAACAGCGAGGAGTGTCTCCTGAGGGAGAAGTCGACAGA
>NC_044509.1:5599946-5602446 GCF_902362185.1 Chanos chanos | reverse complement strand
TTAAGTGTTTGTAAAAGAACTGATTTGGGATCAGGAACAGATGTCTGGTTAACCAGCCGAAAAACTAAGTATTTGTGAAAGAACCGATTTGGGATCAGGAACTACTGTCTGGTCAACCAGCTGAAACACTAGGTATTTGTGAGAGAACGGCGGGAATGACAGACTGATGGACACATGTGTTGATTTTCTTGTTGTCTTCAGGGCCATTGTCTCAACACAATAGATAAATGTAAGCAGGTGTGTGTCTGTGTGTCTGTATGTCTGTGTGTGTGTGTGTGTGTGTGTGTGTGTGTATGTTGTAGCCTATGCCCTTACCTGACCCAATAACAGTGCTCAATATGAGAACTCCTCCCCTTCCCCGTGTTCCCTTCTCACTCACTTTCTCTCTCACATACACACACACACACACACACACACACTCACACACTCACACTCACACACTCACAGGAGTGCTTCCTCTTTCTCTTTGTGAGTAGCGTCACTGTATTGAATAATGACTTGCAATATGAATAAAAATAGACGACATGCATTTTTCATAACAACCCTGTAATGGTTAAGGTTTTTCTGCCGTGTTCTTAAAATAAAATAAAAAGGAAAAAAACCCCAAAAAACTGGTAAATAAAATTCACCCAAATAATTTTAACAGTAGCAGGTTGTTTTTAATGCTGCATTTTCTAAATGGGCAGAGAAAAGTGGCAGTAACTTCCCCTGGCTTGCCACCATTAACCACACAGTGTGTTTGAAGTATGTTCTGTTTCTGTGGCATGTGTCTATACAATCAGCTTTACCATAGACACACTTTGGTGCCACCCATGCAATTATAGGCTAATAATGACTGTCAATCATTTTTATCAGCCAGTAACTTTTCATTTTAACAATAAAAAATGTGCCAGCGTTGACAATAGCCCTGTTACCTTGCCCTGTTAAACAAAACGTGTCTATATAGTACTTGTTTTATCTGTGTAATATCATTTTTTCTCTGCAGAGAGTGCCCCTGCATGTTAAGTATAGTGATTTGTGATTTGATTAGACATGGCAGTGTGTGTTAAGTAAACTATAGTGATTTGTGATTGGACTAGACATGGCAGTGAGTGTTAAGTAAACTTAAGTGATTTGTGATTGGATTAGACATGGCAGTGAGTGTTAAGTATAGTGATTTGTGATTGGATTAGACATGGCCATGTGTGTTAAGTAAAGTATAGTGATTTGTGATTGGATTAGACATGGCAGTGTGTGTTCAGTATAGTGATTTGTGATTGGATTAGACATGGCCATGTGTGTGTTAAGTAAACTATAGTGATTTATGATTGGACCAGACATGGCAGTGAGTGTTAAGTAAACTTAGTGATTTGTGATTGGATTAGACATGGCAGTATGTGTTAAGTATAATGATTTGTGATTGGATTAGACATGGCAGTGTGTGTTAAGTAAACTATAGTGATTTGTGATTGGATTAGACATGGCAGTATGTGTTAAGTATAATGATTTGTGATTGGATTAGACATGGCAGTGTGTGTTAAGTATAGTGATTTGTGATTGGATTAGACATGGCATTGGATGTTAAGTAAACTAGTGATTTGTGATTGGATTAGACATGGTGTATAATGACCCGCCCAAAGCACTGCCCAGACTACACTTTAAAACACTACCCAGATTGCTGGCCACAGTTTCAGTGTCTTATTAAATTATAATTAATAATTACAATTTCATCTGCAGGGACTCTCTCTCTCTCTCTCTTGCTCTCTCTCTCACTCACACACACACACACACACTTACACACACACACACACACACACAGAACTGCAGTCAGGATAATCAGTGTTGACCAGAGCTAATTATCCTCGGCCTATCTGTGTGAAAACATTCAGACAGAGAGACCTAGTCAAATGAATATCCCCTAAATCTTTCTTAAAAGTCCCGTAGGCTAAATGGACGTTAAAGTTAAAACCGGCGTTTTAGCACTCCGCTCACATGCATCTCACCTCCATAGAAATGAATACTTCATTACTTGTGCTTGATCTCAGTGTCCTCAACACACACACACACACACACACACACACACACACACTCACTCACTCATTAACTCACTCACTCACTCACTCACTGACTCACTCACACATTCTCTCTCTCTCTCTCTCTCTCTCTCTCACACACACACACACACACCTGTAGCCTTGTGTTCTTTAATAAATTCATACTGTGCGAGTGAGCCCCCTATCCCCTACACTCATCTCACACTCACATAAAAGTGAAATACTGGCCTCTCATAACATCAGATGTGCCCTGAAATGACAGATTTACTTTATGATTTCAAATTTCAGTCATTAAATCTGAAGAAGAGCCATTTCCCACGGTTTTTAATAATGTGCGCAATAAAAATGTACGAGTATTTCCAAAAATGATAAAAAGAAAAGCCTTATTCACCATAAGGAGGAAAATGAAAAGCCATATGAAAACATACGCTTAGGGGTTGTGTGTGTGTGTGTGTGTGTGTGTCTGT
>NC_044509.1:5587446-5594946 GCF_902362185.1 Chanos chanos | reverse complement strand
TCTTCTGTGTGTGTGTGTGTGTGCTAGACTCCAGCAAACAAGAGAGAAATAGTGATAGTGAGAGACTTGAATGAAAAATAGTAATTCCTTTAGACAGACGTACTGTTGTCAAAGTCCAAGTACGCTTATCCTTTATTTTCTGAACGAGGTGAAAGTTCAGTGCTTTTTATAGGCTGTTGAATATCTGTAAAGGTTGTTTTTGTCTATGTCTATTACATTAATATCTCTCAAAAGCAGTCCTGAGTCCTACTCCTCATTTTCATCTATTTTTGATTTCTGTTGTGAAATGTATATGCTAAGCTAGACTGTGTTTGATTCAGAATACAACAACTGATCATCATCCACAACTTGTTCCATCAGTCTTACGCGAGACAGAGAGAGAGATGGAGAGAGAAAGACAGAGAGAGAGAGAGAGAGAGAGAGAGAGAAAGACAGAGAGAGAGAGAGAGAGAGAGGGAGGAGGGGGGCAGTTAAGGAAGTGCAGCTTGGCGTGCTGCACTGAGCCCACAGACACACAGACCCGGAACTGAGTCTCTCCAGGAAGGCGGTCAGGGGGGAGGGAGCAGGGGGGGGCGGGGCTTAGCCTCCTCTGATGTCTTTACGTGTGTGTGTGTGTGTATGTGTGTTTGCTACCGGGGCTGGCCAGTCGATGTGTGTTTGTATGTGTGTGTGAAAGCTAGGAGTACAGAGACGCTATGATGGTTAACGTGTGGAAGATTCTGTGAGACCGTCTGAGGGACAACGTGGAGAGAGGTGGATTGGAAGAGAGAGAGAGAGAGAGAGAGAGAGAAAGAAAGCGAAAGGGAGGAAGAAAAAGAAAGCAGTCTCTGAGGAGTTACGGATTCATCTCTTGGGTCAGACCTCACAGAGGAAGAACAAATGTGTTGCACCAGCCTTGGGGAAGCCTAAAGAAGGAAAGACGAAAAAAAAAAGAAAGAAAGAAAGCAAGAACGAGAGTAGAAACTGGAAAGAACGAGAGAGTTAAAGAGATCTGAAGTCAGCATGGAGGAAGACGAGGAAGAGGTGTTGGGCTTTCTGGATAAAGTTCTGGAAGATGAGGACGTGTTTGAATCTGACCTAGAATTGGACAGTCCATTAACACCTGCAGTCATGACACCTTTACACAAATCCTTTAAGGTGAGAGAGAGAGAGAGAGAGAGAGAGAGAGAGAGAGAGAGAGGGGAAAGAAAGAAACCCCTTTATGCTTGCTGTCTGAGGTTTTTGCTGTGCATTTGGAAGGCTCAAAATAGCTACACTGAGGGTATTCGCTCTCTCATTTCACAAGGTGGCTTTACTCTATGCACTTTGTGTTTGCATATTCGAAGCTGCAGAAGTGTAAGTGTGTGTGTGTGTGTGTGTGCGCGAGCGTGTGTACACGTGTGTACGTGCGTATGCATGAGTAGGTGGGTGTGCAGGACCTGAGTGGTTAGTAAGAACAATGCCACATTAACAGGGTCAAAAACTCGCTTCACCTCAACCTCTGTTTGTGTCAGTGTCTGAGTGACGGCGTAGAGAGAGAGAGAGAGAGAGCAGACGTTTGACACAGAAATGACGGCATCATGAGAGGAAACACAGGCCCAAAGAGTGAATGAAGCAAAGGGTAGCAGGCACCGAAAAGAAGAGAGAGGGCGAAAGACAGCCAGTCAAACTAAATACTGAACAGAAATGTTCCCGTTTCTATTGTATGCTTTTTCGTATCCATGAAAGCACTCACTATATAATTCGGCAAGACACCTGTAACTACTGTGTACATACCAAAACAGTAAACCGAATCAGAAAGAAAAACAACGAGAGAGAGAGAGAGAGCGAGAGAGAGACTCTGACTTTCTCTTATTCAGGCAGAGTGACTTCTGTACAGTGTGCTGTGTGATAAGCTAGCTATGAACAGGGTACAACACGTGTGCCTAACCTTTTTTTTTTTTATTTTATTGACTTTATTGCAGGTGAAGTAAGGTGGTTGATTATAGGCAAGCTGAGTGTTGCGAACACAAAAACCGGCACAAGCTTTCGTTTTTATGACGGCTGTTAACACAAAAGCGATGACTATCGCCTGAAGCTAGCATATTCAACTCTTGACAGCTTACAACGCCTAGTTTTTAAACAAACATTTTGGAGTTTTTTCCATCCCCTTTTGAAATAGCCTTTGATCAAACTCACGAGCGTAGGGTTTACAGTTAACTAAACGACCTGTGCAGAGATATTCTAACGAGTTGTTTTGAATGCTAATTGTGCATTCGGTTCTGGAAATTACTCGCTTAAGTCTTTCAAGGAAGAGTGAGGGTGGAAACTTTGCTTAGTTGAATGACTGAAGAAAGTGGCGTTTTCTCTGCCTGTTAGTACACATTTGCTTTAGTCTCCTGGTAACCGTGGCCTACGCTCACTAAACAAAGTCCCTTTCTCTCTCTCTCCCTCCCTCCCTCTCTGCTGCATGACTTCTAGGTCGCCATAAAGTGATGTTTTTTTCTTAAGTCAGGAGAGGCCAAAAACACCAGTCTGACATGTGAATGTCCTATTGTTTACCCAAAGAAACAGACAAACTGGAGAAAGAGTGTCGGATCATTATGATTAGGCGCCTGGATATTTATGTACCTTTGAGGCCGCGGTTGCCACGGTAACCGCTGGCAGGATGAACAGAGCGCTGGCCGACTCATTCATACTTAAAAACTACAGCTCGGCTATGGCTGTTGTCGTTGCTTCGTCCAGTCAGCCTGGAACTGGCTTCAGTTAGCTAAGCTCTAACTCCGCATCAAACAAACAAAGGATTCATTCTTGAGTTTTTAGATGTGTCTTAAAACGTTAATAGCCACATAGTTGCTCATACATTTTATATTTAACCGACTATATATTTAAGGTACATTCAGGTTTTGTAGGCCTACAATTCGTAAGGTCACGTTGTAATCGTTCTTGTATTACATTTTATAGGCCTATCAGGCTAGTCTAGTCTGTCAGTTTGAGCAGTTGAATGCCGAATTGCCGTTTGAAGTGGTGTTTGCCATAGAGGTTTTCTTGACCTTTCTGTGGTTTTATCAGTAGATTCTCATACGCTGAACTTCACTAACTGTGGTTGTAGCATGTGCACTTACAGGGCATGTGTGCGTAAAACTTCAGCGGCAGCACTGATGCTACAAGAAGACGCTGTGAAGTTCCGTCAATGTCCTTTAATTAAAATAACAGAATAGATTAAACACCAGAATTAAATATCTTCCCTGTGACTTTACACTAGCGCTGTATCGACTGCTATGCATAACATTTACAATGAGGTATTGTTAAATGTCTCTGCAAAGAGGATGTGCATTCAGAAATAATGACTGGCCTTTTGATCAAAGGAAATGATGAGACCTCACACACACACGCGCACCTGAGCGTTGAAACCAGTGCTAACATTCTGTGCAAACCCTAGAAACTTCCGCCGTGAAGCCAAGATAACATTGCTATATGGTTCATTTAACATTTAGCGTAATTTCAGAACGGTTCATGACTAACAGTAATACCATATGAGTAATCTTTGGAACACTCCTAAAATTAAGCCTGTCACGCTGACATATCGGTAGCAGTCCAACTTCACCAATTGTCAATCAGTGTGGAGTTTCAGGGTTTTGACATTTAAGTAAAGACGTTATCAGGAGAATCTGTTAGACTGACATACCCTACAGTTTTCTCATATTATGAACTCCTCCGCTACATTACTGCTCTCCATGACAGCACAAATGTAACGTTGTCATATAATGGATAGGATTTGCATTATGCCAACACGCCGTCATGGTTCGTTTTAGTGTATGTTCCGTTTGTTTGTTTGTTCCCTTCCTGCTGACCGTATCTCATACCATCACGGCACCAACATGAGAGCACTGCGTGACATACGGAGAGCAAATACTAAGACTGAATGTAGAATATGTATTGTCATTCATAAGTAAATCTGGGTACAGTTGTTCGTGGAAGTATTCGTGTGTTGGTTTATGTACAGCCAATGACTCTAAGCCTAATTTTGCGTAGTTCTGTTCCCGTTTGAAGTAGCAGCACACGCTTTGAGAGCTCGACAGTTTGTTAGCGAAAGCCGACTTCTGTCTGGTTTGCTAAGACCGAATACATTAGGAGGAAATTAGAGCCTATATTTGGCAACACTTGGGTTTTACGAGGTATTAGTCACAAGGGTGGTACTTCCTCTCTACTCTCATGTAACTTCGCTTGACATTTGATTTTTTTTATATCATCTGTTTTCGGGAGTTTGCCACTTGTGTGGGTGTTAACAGCCTTTTGATTTATTATAGACTGCATTCACAGACAGTTCATGATTTTGGGAGGAGGGGCAGTTCAGAAACGTGTTGGGAGTGTACACGCGTCATTGTCAAAATGGTTTTATGATTTTATGCAGTAAATATTCATTATGTTTTCCAGTGAAATTGGATCGTTCATTGTAATATAACCATGGAATGCCCCGTCTCTGTGAGAAGGCTTTTGTGTGGATTGCTGCCTCTCCTTAACTGGCAAAGAAAATGAATTATTGAATTGTTTTGGGGGGGGGGGTTCACCATTGTCAAAGACTCAGACACACAAATTTGCCAGACAGTTTGTTTTCAAGGTTGTCCTCTGGTTAAGCTCTGAAAGCCTTGTGTTTTGGTGTTGGTGTTTGAACAAAGTGGCCTATCAGGCACACACACACATGCACACACATCCAGCGTGATGAATACTTAGTACAAAGTTGTATTGTAGGAACAGGGTGTGTCTGGCTGGCCTTACCTCAACACTTTCACCCTGTCCAAAAGCAAACACCACCAGCAAGCACAAGCAGAGAGACTGAGTGAGCATAGACGGGCATGCCAGGCCTCAGTTCAGAAAGGCCAGAATGTGTGAGACCTTGAACTTAGAGAGGTGTACCCAAATGCACAGCACAGCACCCGCAGCATAGAGACTGCATTCACTAAATGTCATTTACTTATCTGATTTGAGGCGATTGAAATGTTTCCAAAAAATACCCAGTACTGATGTACAGCTCACGCTGTAGGACATGCGGTCACCCTCCAGGTGGCGCTACTCTGTGGAAGTCTCTATGCTTTCAAGGTTTCTCTCTCTCTCTCTCTCTCTCTCTCTTTTTGTTCTTTCTTTTTTGTTTTTTGTTTTTTTGGGAAGTATCAGGCCTGACAATAGTTATAGCTACTACTTTGATGAAATATGAATGTGTGTATGGCTCTGTGTGTGTGTGTGTGTGTGTGTGTGTGTGTGTGTGTGTGTGTGTGTGTGTGTGTGTACATGCACGAGTGTGTGCGTGTTCACGCTGTCTCTATCGTCTCTTGCTATAAGCTTTTTTCTCTTATGTTTTCAGCTCAGTGAGGTCAAATACACAACAGCCAAGGATATCTCAGCAGTTTCTTTGCACATAGGTCTATGTGTGTGTTGGTGTGTGTGTTGGTGTGTGTGTGTGTGTGAAAGAGAGAGAACGTGATTGTGTGTGTGTGTGTATGTGTTTGTGTGGGTTAGGGTTAGGGTTAGAGTGAGAGTGAGAGTGAGTGTATTTGTCTTACTTAAAGTGTGATAAGCAGTCAAACTAATTTCATTGCTGGAGTGATATAATGAAACTGTTAGCTTGGATTGATGGGAATTTCAAACATGGGCTGTAAGGACGTTTGTTTAGGATGAGGGTAATCTGGTATACATCTAATATAATGTTAATGCTGTTTTAATTCCCTTTGTTTTCATTTCTTTTAATTGATTTCTTTGTTCATTACTTTACTGTGTGTTACTTTGTACAGGCAAGCTTGCTTTCAGTGTCTGTAGTTCTAAAGAGTGTATTTGTGTGAAGTGTACCATCTCAGTTGTGGTACTCAAACTTATCCCTATCTCTCTCTCTTTCTCTCTCTCTCTCTCTTTCTCTCAGGGGGACACCGAAAAGGGTTTGGAGATGAAGAAGTTGGTTTTGTCTGGTTTTCTGGCCAGTGAAGAGATCTACATTAACCAGCTGGATGCTCTGCTCTTGGTAAGAACCCCAATAAGAAAAAGGAAACTTGCATCATGCCAGAAACTTGCATCATGTTATAAACCAGTGTCTCAGGACTGCTTGTATAGATACCAGCACTTGACTCTGTATTCACTGATAAGGAATCAGATGTATACAGGTCCACTGAGGACATTCGCAGAGAAACTGTGCCCACAGTTGCGACCTAAAGTGATGTAATGAAACACTATCTGTGTGAGAACATGAAGAGAACTGTAGAGAATCATGCATAAAGGGAATGATTAATGTGGGATTGGGTTTTATCCAGTAAATGCACTGAAACACCCACTCAGGTGAAAACCAGTAAATGGTTGAAGAGTTCCTATGTGGAATATTGGCTAAATCTAAAACATTTTTGGAACATGATGTGGAATCACTGAGAAGGTGTTCTGTTCAGGGGTTCATACTGAGATCTTTTGGGGTGTGTGTGTGTGTGTGGTGTGGGGGTGGGGGGGGTAGACAGTGTCACAATGAAAGAACAATTGTGATTCAATAAAAAAAAAAAAGAGCAACAAAATGTTATTTATTAAAAATGCATTTCGGGTGTCAAAGGAAAACTATTGTTCCTTTGGTGCAGAGTAGTGCAAGGCGAGAGAGGTGTGTGTGTGTGTGTGTGTGTGAGACGCGTAAAACTCCCATAAAGGAGAGACGCAACGGGAAAAGGAGGAGAGCGTCGTGGAATTTAAAAAAGAAACCTAGGAGAAAAAATACTCTGACGATGTACGGAGGACTCATCCCCGATTTATGAGAATCGCCGAATTTCCCACCATCCGGGCGAGAGTGTTCTGTTGGGTTTCTCTTTTTCATGAGCTTTTTTGGGAATATACCTGGTGGAGGTCTGTTTCATGGGTTTTTGGGATTTTGGGGGGTTTTTTTGGGGTGGAAAGGGAAGGGGTATTTTTTTGTTTGTTTGTTTGTTTGTTTGTTTGACCAGGCCCAAGTTTTTCTTTTTCATTGAGTTTTGAACGCATTTATGGATTTCTAGACTGTCTGACGTTTACCACATTAGACGCTCAACTGACACAGGGCTCAAATTGCTTGTTTGTTGCTGAACGTAGTTTTGTTTTGGGGTTTCGTTTGGTTCCACGTCATGTCAAGAAAGCCGTTATTCTGGTGAATTATACTGTTTGAACTGTACAGAGTGTGTGACATCATTTCAGCTTGGTTGTTGTGTAGTGCGTAAAGGACCTCTAAAAGAACCTAGTATTTTTTATATATATGTTAACACCAGATAGTTACTGAAGCACTCTCTGTTCGTTATAGGTGTATGGCCTTTTCACCGTGGTCCTGTAATTCTTGCCGTGTTCAGTAATGTGTCAGACCGTGAGCTTCCTGAACACTAACCTTTTGTGCGTCTGGTCTTACTTCCCGCTCCCGTCCAGTTTCAGCTCGTCATTTCCCCCAAGTCGCCTTTATTTCAACTGACCCAGTCCACGTGGCCGCACCATAGGACCTGTCGTTAATCTAGAACTTTCTCACATAGTCTTTGTTTGTGGAACTCGATGTGAAAC
>NC_044509.1:5577446-5582446 GCF_902362185.1 Chanos chanos | reverse complement strand
CACACACACACACGCTCGGGGTTGAGTGATGCAAGTTATTTGAGTGTGTGTGTGTGTGTGTGTGTGTGTGTGTGTGTGTGTGAGCAGGCGGGGGACGCGGTGGCTGAAACATTAGGACAGGACTGCTGTTTGTAGGGATGTTATTGTGAGTGGGCAGATGGCAGGGTAATTACAGATTCCCTGCTGCTCTGTGTGACTGCTCTTCTGCAAACTCCACACACACACACACACACACACACACACACACACACACACATATATACGCACGCACACACACACACACATGGAATGAGCTATTAAAGACATCAGCAGGAGAAGAGAACTCCCTCTGCCTTTGAGCAGAAGGAAGAGTTGAGGACCAGTGGCACCAGAGAGAGCCTTCATTTCCATCTGTCGGTTTCTTTTTCTTTCTTTCTTTCACTCTTTCTTTCTTTCTTTCTTTCTCTCTTTTTGTGTCCTATTTTTTCATTCATTTTCTGTCTTCCTTCCTGAAAACACTTCATGCCTTTTTTATGGAACATCGTTTTTTGTGTTACTTTGTAAACCATCTCTTTGCCTCTCTTGTCCCTGGACTCAGTCACACTCTGTTACTCAGACAAATTTCTCTCTAATGCTCTCTCTCTCTTTTGCACGCGTGCACACACACACACACACACACACACACACACACACTCTTTATCTCCCCCTCACATACCGTCTTTAGGCTGTGCAATCTGATTTACTGTATTTGTGAATATTTGGGGCAACAGAGGAGGTGCAAGTGATGTAAATGTTGCTAGGTGACAGCCTGCGCCATGGAGACCCATTTACTTTTCTCGTTTTTTGGAACTCAAAAGCCACAGGAGCAAAGCGCGCCTGCTGAGACGCAGAATGAACAGGAGAGAGAATAGTGTCGTCATCATGTCCTTAGCTGAGGGCAAAAACCCACACAGTGACACAGCTCTGACTCCATTACACACACACACACACACACACACACACACACACACACAGGCACGCACAAGTACATACACACACGCAGACAAACACACACACACACACACTCACAGGCACGCACAAGTATACACGCACGCACGCACGCAGACAAACACAGACACAAACACACACACACACACTGGATTGCAACTTGTGAACATATCGCTAGGTGACACAGCAAAACCTAAGTACACACACACACACACACACACACACACACTCATTTGTAAAATCATATAGCCCACTTTGACATATGTACACATACACCCCACGCACACTCTGTCCAAGAGCTACTTAACAAATACACACAACACAGATTAAAACACACATACACACTCAGACGTACAATACATGAGCAACTTAACATATACCCACAATGACATAGCACAGTCTACACACACACTTTAATGCTACTTCCCTTTTCATGAAAGAAGTTTTAGTACGGGAACTTGACGGAGTTCCCAGACTGACAAACTGTCCAGAGGTTTCTGTTCTCCACTACAGCGTCATGTCGGCAGAGACATGGAGTTTACAGCACAGATATGAGAAGTCACGTCTGATTAAAGCAAAGCATTGAGTCAGAGTTAAATCCACTGTCACCCCAGCTATATTACCGCAGCTTTAATGACTGTCCTTAATCTAGCATAACTTTATGACAAGCTCATTACAGTCAAGATGGCTGTTGTGTGTTGTGTGTTGCGACTGGCTTTGTCATTGTCGTTGTTTGGTGTATTTACGGTTGCATTATTTCATTATTGCGCCTTGGGTAAATGAATTGTCTTAATAGTGTGCAGAACCGTGAGAGTACGTTCATCTCGGCGCCCGTACCTCTAACAAACCTTCAGATGAAAAAAGTGAAGGAGGTGATCAAAGAGAAGGATGAGTTTGGGTGCCGAATCCCCAGGGTTTACTTTAAATGTCGAGAGAGTTAAGTTCGAGTTCCAGAAAGTTCCGGGAGGTGACTAAGTCATTCTGGTCGGCGGAGCAGTTGAGGACGTTCTCTTCATCTCTCGTAAAAGTCGAGCGGCTTCATTGTAGCCAATCTATATTCAGAGAGGTAATTACAACCCAGACACATGAGAGGGACTGTCTGTTTGGAGAGGAGATGAGATGGAGAGAGAGAGAGAGAGAGAGAGAGAGTGTGTGTGTGTGTGTGTGTGAGAGAGAGAGAGAGGCACGTAGATGATTTTGGAAGGGCAGAGGAGGGAAACAGTGCCACAGAGGGAGGAAGAGAAAGGAGGGGAGAGGGGGAGAGAGAGGGAGAGAGCGCTTGTTGACCTCTTGATGACCACGGTGAACTGAACTGTAGACGAGTTGTTCTTGCTCAATCCCATGTTACATCACTCAGGAGTGTGTGTCCTATTCACTCACACACACACACACACACACTCTCTCTCTCTCTCTCTATGGTAAGCTCAGGGTTAAGAACAGGGAGTTTGTGTTCAGAACCTCATTGCTTTCACTCAGACCATTGTCCACTCTCTCTGTTTCTGCCTAGTCTCTTTGTGTTTTTCACTTTCTCTCCCTCTCTCTCTCTCTCTGGTGCACACACGAACACATCCAGGTTTATATTCCCCCAGAAGGCCCTGGACATGACAGGCACCTCCTACAAGATCACCTGATGATCAGTAGAGAGGAGAGACGCTGCAAAGATTTTTCATTCAAAAAAAAAAAAGAAAAAGAAAAAGAAAAAAACAAAACAGTTTATTCAGGGCCCTGCAGACAACACTTTGATAGGCCACATGAAAGAAGACCGCAGGATATGAGCTCCTCAGTCTCTGTTTTTTTTCTAGAACAGGAGACAGGCTCTGGACGGTCTCCCAGGGCGACGATGACAGAAGACAGAGACAGAACTGACTGAGTGTAATTCACTTTTAAACGACAGTATCCCTCTGCGTGAGCGCGCCGCGCCCTGGGGCGCGCGAAGATTTATCTCTCAAAGCGCTCGTACCCCACCCGAAACTCTCCCGTCCCGTCCTTGTGCGGCGATCCGACGTCGAGATTTTCGCCCCCGCGGACGCGATGGATTTTTATTACGTGAAGCGACGAGTCATTTTTCATCTCTCCCGTTTCCTTTCTGTCCCGTTCCCACGTCTTCCGCAAAACCCTCTCCGCCTCTCCTCACCGCGTCTTCCTCTTTCCTCTCCCGTCTCGTTCATCCTTCCCTCTTTCATTCTATTTTTGTTCTCTCCTTGTGTCATCTTCTGTTTTTTTTTTTTTGGCCTACGCGCGCGGTCTGAAGCCTTCAGATACACGTTTCTTTTACATTTCTGCAACTTTTGTTTATCCGTTCGTTTTCCCCCTCCTTCGTTCCTTTTTTTTTTTTTCTTCAGTTCTGCAACCTTCTTCAGTCTCTCTCTCTCCTTTTCAAATGTCTCTCTTGCTCTCCTGTTCTCCTTCTCTGTTTCTATAATGCCAGAGTACGATTGAGTAGCATGCTATAAAAAAAAAAAAAAAAATCTCATTCTCTCTGTTTCTCCAGGCCAGCCAACTTGGTGTTTACAAAGCATTTGTCGACAACTACAAAGTTGCCGTGGAGACAGCTGAGAAATGCAAACAGGCCAACAGTCAGTTCCAGACCATCTCTGAGGTGAGTTCAAAGGTCACATGTTAGATTTATCCCGACGTCTCACTCCGGCCAGTCTCTATCCAGCTTATCAGCTAATAATAAACATTTTCTTTTACAGTATTACAAAGGTAAATTACTTAAAAATCAGCTTTATTTGTTCCATTTAGGAATTCACAAATGTTTATTTATCATAAATTCTATATGTCCTCATAGAAGTTCATTGAAATTATACAGACCATGTAAAAGTGAAGATATACACTGCTGTTGTGGACAGGTTTTCTCTCATATTGAACAGAAAATGTGTGTGAGAATGTGATCTGTTCATCTCACAGCTACACACACTATCCATCTCTCTATCCATTCTTCTATACTGGTCTACACACACTATCCATCTCTCTATCCATTCTTCTATACTGGTTTACACACACTCCACATCTCTCTATCCATTCTTCTGTACTGGTCTACACACACTCCACATCTCTCTATCCATTCTTCTGTACTGGTCTACACACACTGTCCATGTCTCTATCCATTCTTCTATACTGGTCTACACACACTGTCCATCTCTCTATCCATTCTTCTATACTGGTCTACACACACTGTCCATCTCTCTATCCATTCTTCTATACTGGTCTACACACACTGTCCATCTCTCTATCCATTCTTCTATACTGGTTTATGTTATTACAGACAGAGTGAATCCTGCAAGACTCTGACTTTCCTTCAGACAGGAGCTGTGTGTGTGTGTGTGTGTGTGTTTGTGTGTGTTTATTGGACGAGGAGCAGAGTGAATTGTACTGTAATAGCAGCTCATTAAAAGGGTGAGGTTTTTGTCTAGTCATAAATGGGTCCTTGTGTTTTTTTTATTCTCTTTGTCTTGAAGGTTGTGTCATACACACTGTGTCTGTAATCATAGTCCAAGACAGTTTAACTCATAACTGACCCTCTCTGTCCACAGAACCTCAAAGTCAAAGGCCCCAAAGACTCCAAAGACTGCCCCACTACTAGCACCATGGAGTGTAAGCATGGGGTTTTTTTCTTCTGTGTGTGTGTGTGTTTCTGTATGACTGTGTGTGTGAGAGAGAGAGAGAGATGGGGGGGGGGGGGGGGCGGTAGAGTGCAGGCCAGGGAGGTTAGATTTGTGTACTATAGTTCTTAAACACGGAGGCTCAGAGCCTAATTGTGTATGCAGCAGCTACAGTCTCTGTTTCTTTGTGTGTGTGTGTGAGAGAGAGAGAGAGAGAGAGAGAGAGGGGCTTGCTTATTCTCTCTGGCAGTCTTGAAGTGCGAGTGGGAGAGCGTGTGTGTGTGTGTGTGCGCGCATGTGAAAATGCTTGCCTCCCCTCTCTCTCTCTCTCTCTCTCTGGCTGGCTTTGGTTGCGGGAGGTTGGTTGAAGGGGATGGCAGAGAGAGAGAGAGAGAGAGAGAAAGGGGGAGGTAAAGAGAGGGAGAAGCA
>NC_044509.1:5554946-5567446 GCF_902362185.1 Chanos chanos | reverse complement strand
TGTGGTTACTGTTGTCAGGGAAACAGTGATTGATGGCCAGTGTCACCGTGTGACATCTGCAGTATATCATCACAGCCCTCCGGTTTGATTTCACTGGATATGCATTTGAAGGGCAGAGCCCGCCATGGTTACCATGGTGACATTTGTGTACACACTCCAGCCCAGGTGCCCTGAGTCAGCAGGATTAGCGCGACATCCCAATTAATCTCGATTATAATCCTAATTCCCCAAATCAATGCTTTTAGGCTAGTGGTGCCTCTGGTTTTCTCTGCACCTGTCTGGAGTGATCAGAGTGTGTCTGCATTAATCCTGCCTGCCACTCAGATGCTGCTTGTTACGGCGCAGTTTGTTCCTGCTTCAACTGCGATGACAGTGACATGAATATTCATCATGCCTAATTTGCATGAATTAGAGCTGTTTAATTGTAATTGGCCAGCGTGTAAGTGGAGTGGATGGGAGATATTTATTATGCTGATTATATTCAGGGTCAATGCCAGGTTGCTTAGCGCTGAATAGAGGTGTATTACACAGAGGAAAATATCACTTTAAGGAGAATTATGCCATACAGATATGCCATAAGAACTGACAGACAAGCATTGATTTATGAATAGTTTGTGTGGAGCCATTTGACACAATGAGCTAGAACACAAAGTGAATGGGAAAGCATGCAAGCGTGTTTGTAAATTAATTCACATAGATGTTCTATTACCTCCTTCTAACCTTCCCCTATCCTGAACTTCCTCTGCCTCTAAATGTTTACGAAAGTATTAAGAGAGGCAAAAATCCTTTTCTCTAGTGAAATGTTACCCATCGCTCATGCCGGCAAATCCAGGTCTTTTTCGAGTCGTTTTCACAGAATCCCACTGTGTCTTGCTCACTCGCCATTTCAATTGGAAAAAAGCTGCTCTTGATGTCAAGTTGGCCAGTATGCCTTTTGACCTTGATCTTTCAAACAGCTCTTGAACTACACTAGCGAAAACGAAATCCTTGGAGTTTGCCCGCAGAGAATTGTCACCCACTTTCTTCCCCTGACACAACACACTAACTGCAAAGTGGATGCAACTTTGACGCTTTCTAAAATGATCTCAAATAGAAACAGACGCGTGCAAAAGCAGTTTCATCCGAAATTTTTCAAAATTTGAACAGGACTCGCTGTCGCGAATTGTTTGAACGCGAGTTTCCGTCTAACTTTAAATTTGAAAATGTTTTGTCATTCTGGTTGTGTACGCCGTGCTGATGTAACTCTCGTCGTTGGAAGGGGATTAGACGACCGTATTTGACGTAATAAACTGTTATTAGCGTATGTTGTCATGCTGTGTATACGCTGTCGATTGACGGAAG
This sequence comes from Chanos chanos, assembly GCF_902362185.1. NCBI lineage: Eukaryota > Metazoa > Chordata > Actinopteri > Gonorynchiformes > Chanidae > Chanos > Chanos chanos. The sequence continues at coordinate 5,566,105 of NC_044509.1, read as the reverse complement.
TTTGTGATTCATATGTCTAAATAACAGGCCCGGCGAGCGATCGGTTTGACTACCCACCCGGCGGCCTTCGTCTCTGCGCATTTGTTAGTCATGATGCTAACGCTATTTTAAGGCCGTTAATGATGGGATTCAGTGTGTAAATCGGTTTGACAGGAAGTGCCTGTTGAGTCAAAATCGTTTTTGTCAGCAGGGCTTTTACGCGATTAAGTAATCTCTGATATTATATTTTATTTCACAACAGAGTCCGAGATAAAGATTACTCCCCACATTCCCTTTCTCTTTCACTGAAATTTTAAAGAACTGGATTCTAGTTATTATTCAGTTTTTTTTCTCTCTCTCTCTCTCTCTCTCTCTCTCTCTCTCTTTCTCTTCTCTATCATTTTACAGAGATTTTATGAGGCAGTGCACCCAGTGTTTGAAACATTCAGATGTTAGTCATCTTAATCTGTGAATGTTGTAGAGATGTTTAAATGTAACTGAAGCAAAGAACAAAAGATGACATAAGGTAAATGAAAACTAATCTCTCTCTCTCTCTCTCTTTCTCTGTCTGTCCACCTGTCTCTCTCTCTCTCTCTCTCTCTCTCTCTCTCTCTCTCTCTCTCTCACACACACACACACACACTCTTTCAGGAGGCACCAGCAGTACGAGTGTAAGTGGTACATCCCATTGGCCGACCTGACGTTCCAGACGCTTGACGACTCGGACACCTGCCCTCACGTTCAGACGCTGCCCGAGCACGAGATCGAGGAGATGAAGATCAAAATCTCCGTCATCAAGAACGAGATCCAGAAAGAGAAGGTGAGACATTTTACGCCTACCTTATATTTATTTATTCACACCACAGACGCCTTCCCTCAGAGAGACTTACATAATGAATACATGCAACATGTGCATAGCTAAGCTGACAAGACACAACAGATAGTCCTGGCAAGTAAGTGCTGAAATTATAGGTGTTGTCATGCGACTGTGAGCGTCAAACGTCAAAGCCAGAGAACCTGACAACCAAAAAAACCAAAATGATAGACTGACGTACAGAGCTGATCTCTCTGTTATCTTACGTCAGTCAGTCCACCTAACTAATTATGTGACACTTTTCCAACTTCTGTTTTTATCCGTGTTTGCTTCCTACAAAGCCTGAGTGCCAATAACGTCAGCCTCTAATATGAATAGATCATTTGTTTATATTAGTTGCTAGCATTGTTTGTAAATGTAGAACCATATTGATTGCAGGTGATTGATATATTACTGATAACAGAGCAGATTAGTGGATTTGTGTGCTGTTCAGGCACCACACATGCTAAAGACTTTGACTTGGCCCGTGGACTGTATTAACGCGTGGTTTATACCTAGCCTGGCCCGTCAGCTTCTTTCCAAGGCATGCAGGAGACTGATTTTTTTTTTTTTTTTTTTAAATTTCTTCTAAATTTAGTGCCCGTCTGTGTTTTCATACTGAACTCAGGGAAAAACTGGGTGGAATGTGTGAGGTCATAGCCAGTTTGAGCCAAAATGGCGTCAGGGTAAAGTCACGCTGCCCACTCAGGGGCCCGTAGCTGGAAACTGACAAATGGGTGGTTGGCGCCAGAATGGCGCTTGTCGGTTTAAACCTTCCAACTCTATGTTCCTGGGGCCAAATTACCTCAGGGTGTCATAGTGACCTTCTCCTTTCACCTCCCTCTCTCTTTCTCTCTATCTCCCCATCTTTGTATGTGCAGTCACACAAACACACACACACACACACACACACACACTTGTGGAAGTGAGCTTGATTATGTGGGCAGGCCATCCTGTTGTCAGAGGGTTTATGCTCACTGACAGTAAGAGTTACCACAATCGTATATGTAAATATACACACACACTCTCTCTCACACACACAAACACACACACATATACATATATGTATTATCTCTCTCTCTGTCTCTGTCTCTCTCTGTGTGTATCTATATATATATATATATATATGTGTGTGTGTGTATGTATGTGTGTGTGTGTGTGTGTGTGTGTGTGTGTATATATATATATATATGAGATATATATAGAGAGAGAGAGGTGTATGTGTGTATTGTGTATAGGTGTGTATATACATACACATTGATTGAGGGCTGCTTTCCTCAGTGGCATAGACTCTCACTGGACTGTCACTCATTTCCCCCTCACACTGACAGTGTGAAACACAGAGCAACAAATTCATTATAAGGTGCAATCCGCATGACACCACCATATTTACACCACACACGCACGCGCGCACACACACGCACACACACACACTAGCTCTTTCACTGTAACTTACACATGCACTCCCTGTCCCATGCTGGCTCACAGATACAAACACAATGCACAAAAAGAGCACACACACACACACACACTGAGTAATACCAAAAGAATGTTGTCTCTGATTAGTTCTCGGACTGAAGGACACAGATAATGATCATATCCAGTCAGACCTTTATAAACATGCACGTTGACAGAGAGGTTTTTTTATTGTTTTAATTTTTACATTTTTTAAAAAAAATTTTTTTATTTTTAATGGTTCCCACGTAAACATCGGCCTGTCTCATTTCCTCTGCAGAAACCTCAGGTTCACTGGGAGCGTACAGGAGAGACAGGGATGTGTGGAGGAGCAGGGACAGAGAGAAGTCTAGACTTTAGAAGGTCCTGTTTCACTGGTCAGTAACCAAACGAGACAGAGAGACAGGGACAGAGAGAAGTCTAGACTTTAAAAGGTCCTGTTTTACTGGCCAGGAACCAAACGAGACAGAGAGACAGGGACAGAGAGAAGTCTAGACTTTAAAAGGTCCAGTTTTACTGGCCAGGAACCAAACGAGACAGAGAGACAGGGACAGAGAGCGAGAGAGACAGAGAGAGAGACAGAGAGAGAGAGGACACAGAGACGCTAATCAGAACAGGAAGCGCTGTGATTAAAATGATTTTGATCAGTCTGCGCTCTGACATTGTTTCCCAGCAGGGATGTGTGTGTGTGTGTATGTGTGTGTGTGTGCGCGTGTGTGCACGCGCGTGTGTGTGTGTGCGTGTGTGTGTGTGTGTGTGTTTGAGAGGAAATCAGCCCAGTGATTAAAAACATGCCGTTTAACTTAAAGTGTCTCCCACATTTCACAAAGCCAACAATACCATTCAAAACCACTAAGACAATACAGGTCTGAGGGCCAAACATTTCAGCTTTTGGTCATAAAGTTATTGTGTGTGTGTGTGTGTGTACAGAAGGCAGTGAAGGGGCAGAGCCGTGCGGTGGATCGCCTGAGGAAGAAGATGAACGAACAGGAGTCGTGTTTGCTCTTACACTCTCCCACCATCCCGTTCCGTATCCACAACAAACACGGCAAGGTACGATCCAGCACAACTCACTGCATCTCCACATATCCCGACATTCCAGAAGTTTCTCACAGCCTACAGTATGTGTGATGTTCAGCACTCCAATCAGACAGAAACACCATGAGGTTAAAGAGTTCTTCTGATAGAAGTACTGTATAGAGACCTTTCAGTCAGGTGTTTGGCAAAGGAAAAGCCTATGATCCTATAGAAATGTGTATAATCATACATATGTTATGTATGTCATACATATAACATAAGTGATAACAGTGCCTGTCAACCAGTGCTACCTCTGCTTTTTCCTAGCATGTGTCGTAATTAAACCAATTCACTTTATCGTTGGAAAATTAAATACTTCTCTCATGAGTGAAACTGTTATATGGTTTATGTACTGTAAATATCTAGTACTTGTAATGTTGTCCACTAGGGGGAGCCATTGTTCTTGTGAACATAATTTTCACTGCCTGTAAAACAAAGCTGTGTTCTCTTTGTGTACAGAGTTACCTGTTCCTGCTGTCATCAGACTACGAGAGGTCGGAGTGGAGAGAGAGTATTCAAAAGCTACAGAAGAAAGGTTAGAGCACATGGCTTGCTTTTCTCAATCAGTATGATGTCTGTTCCCCGTCTCCCATGGCTACATCGCCATAAACTTCAGCTCCTGACAACAGCTGATGTTTGTTTGATTGTTTCTTTGTTTATGTAACTATACGACTTACTTTGTTAAAAGCAGTTGCCATGAGCACAGTTTGACCGATGTGATTCTGACGGATCTGTGGAAAGCGGGTGTGTGAGCTAACTGTTAGCTGACGGGTGGTTTTCTCTACAGATCTACAGGCTTGTGTGCTGAGCTCTGTGGAACTGCAGGTTCTCACCAGCTCCTGCTTCAAACTCCGAACCGTCCACAATATCCCCGTCACCAGTAACAAAGACGGTGAGTCACCAGAAGCTATTTATACGTGCTCTTGTGTAATTTACTAAGAGCAATAAACACAAGCACAGAGACACACATTTCTCAAGTTTATAATGTTTATTTATAACCACTGTTTTTAATAAACCATTTGGGTCTCCTGAATATGTTGTGTTAGACCGACGATGTGCTGCATCCAAACCACAATTCTCTTCTCTTCTTCTGCTTTGAGTTAAAAAACCTCCTTTAGTTTTTTTTTCTTTTTTCCCCTTCCTTCACAGTACTGTTTTCTCGTAAACTCTCCCTCGGTCTTCTCCGGAGTTTAAAAGCCAGAGAGGCCTGGAAAAAAGGGAATCTGGGTTAAAATCTGGTTCTAATCTGCCGATAACCTGTGCCGTGTTGCTTTTGGGGCGGGGGGGGGGGGGGGGAGCGCTTCTCCGGTCCGTCCTGTTTGTTTTTGCGACGGGAGTTGATACGTGCCTGTTTGGGATTTGGATGACATTAAAGCCATCTGTCAACCCCCACGGTGCGCGCTCATAGTCGTGAGAGAGAGAGAGAGAGAGAAACAGAGACAGAAAACGGGGGGTGAACATGAAAAGGGGAGAGGGAACCGGCGAGGGAACCCACCCTCTGCAGGAGCAGAGAGGACCGTGTCTCTGATTAGTCAGACTTAGAGCTCAGTTCTGTATGTTGTGACATATAGGAATGTGTCCAAGTGACTCCACACAAGGGTTCACACAGTGTAAACCAGTGCTAAGAGGTTACAGATCTGCCACTGTGACATGCTGATGGTGTGGTGGTGAAGGAACTGATCTAGTGACTGCAGGGTTCAAATCCCATCCATGACGGGTCATTGCATGTCTCTTGCTTGTATAATGCACTCGACCCCTGGCGTGTGTAATAAAGAGCATCGGTTAAGTGAACAAAGTTGTGGATTGTTTCCTCAGTCTTGTGCTGTTCTGTTGGAGAAGGAGTTTATCAGACTAAGCCTTGAATCCAGAATGTTCTCTGAACAGACTTTGAGGGAAATTAGTCTGAGGAAACAATACTGTATTAGTGCCCAGTCCTTAATCATTAATGTTGGATAAGTTTGTTGGAAAATTTTAGTTTTTTTTTGTTTTTTTTTTTTAGCTTTCCTCACAACAGACAGAATGGCAAAACTCCAGCGCAGACTTTTCAAATATCAACAGCCTTTTCTGTTTAAAATGGAACAGCAGTGCGAAACAAGCACGAGACAGTTTGCTTTTGTTTTTGGAGAGGCAAGATGATGACTGCGGTTTTCTCAAATTTTATTTGATAGACATTTGAATGTACGTTGATTCCCTAATTGGGCTATTTCACGTTTATAGGTCTGAAAGGGAATTGAATGCTTTTTATAGGATCATACCAAATATGGTCATTCCCTCGTTCTATAGTATATACATCGTTTGGTAGGGTCTGTACTGCCCCCTAGTGGTGATTTAGAGACAATTCATTTCCTACTTACAGTCAGCTGAACACCTCCTGTGTACTTTAAGTCTTTTTATCCACAGATCTGTCAGCTAGAGCTCAGAGGTCACATTAACACCCAGACAGATGCACTTTTTTCTCTCTGCTGAGGTGCTTCTCCACACAGTTTTAGCTTTTATCAAGCCTCCTCACGGCACGTGCACGCGCCTTCCACCCCCCCACCCCCAGTGGACGCGTTCTGTGCCTCCCTTTGCCTGCCTCGTGTTATGATATACAAGAAGTAGGGAATGGGGTGAAATACAGACCAGCTGGCCAAAGAATGCAACCCCCACCCCCCTCAGAAAAAAAGAAAAGTGCATTCGGCCTTAGAGTCCGCAGCGCACCCCCTCAGTTCTCAGGGTTTTTGATTGGCTCAGTCAGTCTGACAGAAGAAGGGCATTCTGGGAATCCGTCTTGATTATGAGTAACATACCATCACGGTGAACACTTTCAGATGGGGGAGAAGTAGGGCAGGGAGGCACTCGCTGGGCACTCACTGTCACTCAAAAGGAGCACTGTGCTTGTCTTTAGGAGCCTGTCCTCCTCCAGTGCAGGAGCAGGAGCAGGAGGAGTCTGTCAGAGGCAGAGGTCTGTAGGGAGATCACTGTCATTACTGATGGGCTTTGGTTTGAGTTCAGGGTTTTATACTGTAACAAAGAGCTTTAGGGAAGAGGCATGTGCTCTTGGCTTGATGTGGGAGACAGAGAGAGAGAGAGAGAGAGAGAGATTCTTTAGTGGTCACTCACTGGTTTGGGAAAGACGATCTTGGGTAATACACACCAGCTGAGTTTTTCCTTCTGTCTCTGTGTTCTGGTTGAAAGGGACATGCACACACGTGCACACGTGCATGCCTACACTCACACACACATACACACACAGACACACACACATAGAATATTGGTTAGGGTAATTGTTTTCCTCTCACATTTGAAGTAGGTCACTGTCTGACCTTGCGGGCTTGACCACACACACACACACACACACACACACACACACAGTGAGCAGTATTGTATCAGTGTGTCCCCTCTCTGAGGAGGGTTCAGTGCTCAGGTTGCAGGATCCTCTTGCTCCGTTTATTTAGCGGGAAGTGAACGAGCGGTGCACCCTTTTCATCTCCGACCAGCCCGACACGTGAGAGAACAAATAACCATGAGTCTGTGTGTGTGTGTGTGTGTGTGTGTGTGTGTCAGGGCCACCCTAGCTGACTCTGACATAGTTTTGGTTTAGGGTGTCCCATTGTACTCATGCCACACATATACAGAATCATCTCTAAAGACAAGACACACAAACCAACTGTCTCTCAAAGGAGGAGGAAAAAAAAAAAACACACGACACTCTCTCACGTCAGGAGACTGCTGTGTGTGTGTGTTGTTTTTTTTTTTCCACTATCTCCTTAGTTGTAACACATCACACCCATAAGATACAAGATATAAGATATCCCTGTGCGATGCAAGTCTGTAATCTATTATTCTTGTGACCTAAATGACATTTTAAACCAAAAAAAAAAAAAGATCCTCACACTGTCTTTCTCAAGAAAGGTTAACAAAGGACAAACGTGTGTTCTGACCTTTCACCTAATTCATCTCTAACTGACAGATTTGTGAAAGCTTTAATGGGAAATAGGTGTGAGTACTGATCCAGGATCAGAATTTGTTAAAGGTGTATTCAGAGTTAAAACATAAAACAGACCTTGAACAAAATGTTATGGTAAGCGGACACACAGCTCTGTGGGGTAGTGTGTGTATGGCAGAGAGGTGTGTGTGTGTGTGTGTGTGTGTGTGTGAAGTATCTAAGAGGCGGAATCCATTAAGACGCTGAAGCAGGAAAACACAGCACAGAGAGACATGAAGTCTGATATTTATTATCTAAACTCTAAATCCCCTGCGGTTCTGTTAGTGAGCAAGAGAAAGACCACACACACACACACACACACACACACACACACAGAGGAGGAGGATATCAGCAGACTAAAACTACACACACAACAAGAGAGAGAGAGACTTGGCGTGAAAGTCTCATGCATACGCAGCCAGCTGCTTGATAAATACAGACTCCTCTCTCTCTCTCTCTCTCTCTCTCTCTCTCTCTCACACACACACACACACTCTCACTCTCTCTCTCTCTGTTTTTCTCAGTGAGTTTTGACAGTAGTTATTCTGCCTAAGAAACTGCACACGCTCATTCACTTAAGCACCGAGTGTATTTCATGAGGAATCTGTCACATTTGTCTGTGATTACAGCCTCCTGTAGACCCAGGCTGTACAGGTGGGTCATGTGATCAGACACATTTGGAAGTGGTCAGATTGATTTGAGATGGAGGAAGGCGGTGGGGTAGGGGGGTTGAGGTGTGTTTTGGGTTGGGGGGTTGAGGTGTGTTTTGGGTTGGGGTGTTGAGGTGAAAGGAGGGAGAAATGGAAGGCAGACTGGCTCAGTGTCTGGGATGAGATCATTTCAAAAGATGAATAAAACAAACTGGGAGAACTGGATAGCCTGATCACCTTCATCTCTGTATGCGCTCTCTCTCTCTCTCTCTCTCTCTCTTTCTCTTTTTTCCTTTTTCTCATTTTCACTGTTTCTATCTCTCTTTCTCCTCCCTCCTCCTATGACTCCTGCTCAGTCAGGGTTTATTCCCTGTGTCTGACATGGAGCGTGCTAGGGTGTGTGTGAGAGGCGTTAGTACACGTGCATGCACACACACACACACACACACACACTCTTACAGAGATGTTGACTGAATGTTTGTGTATGGTTTGTTACAGATGAAGAGTCACCGGGCCTGTATGGATTCCTTCATGTGATCGTTCACTCTGCCAAAGGCTTCAAAGAGTCAGCCAGTGAGTCAAAGCCCAGCTCTCTCTCTGTTTGTGTGTGTGTGTGTGTCTCTCTCTCTCCTGCTCTCTCGCTCCCGCTCTCTCTCTCTCTCTCTCTCTCTCTCTCCCTCCTGCTCTCTCTGTCTGTCTCTCTCTCTCTTTCTGTCTGTCTTTCTCTCGTATGTCTCATGTTAGACTAATGTTAGAATAGATGGGGTGGGGTTTTTTTTCCTCCAGGACAGTGCCCCCCCACCATTACCACCACCTTCACCACCATAGAACATTTACACACATAGGCATGACCAAACCTCGTCCAGCTCACTGTCAGACCTCCCTCTCACAGAGAGAAGGAGAGAGAGCAGAAGAGAGAAGGAGAGAAGTAGAGAGAGCAGAAGAGAGAAGGAGAGAAGGAGAGAGAGCAGAAGAGAGAAGGAGAGAGGGAGAGAGAGCAGAAGAGAGAAGGAGAGAGAAGGAGAGAGAGCAGGAGAGCAAAAGAGAGAGGGAGAGAGAGCAGAAGAGAGAAGGAGAGAGGGAGAGAGAGAAGGAGAGAGAGCAGAAGAGAGAAGGAGAGAGAGCAGAAGAGAGAAGGAGAGAGAGAAGGAGAGAGAGCAGAAGAGAGAAGGAGAGAGAGCAGAAGAGAGAAGGAGAGAGAGCAGAAGAGAGAAGGAGAGAGAGCAGAAGAGAGAAGGAGAGAGGGAGAGAGAGCAGAAGAGAGAAGGAGAGAGTGAGAGAGATCAGAAGAGAGAAGGAGAGAGAGCAGAAGAGAGAAGGAGAGAGTAAGTGAGAGCAGAAGAGAGAGTGAGCGAGAGCAGAAGAGAGAGTGAGCGAGAGCAGAAGAGAGAGTGAGAGAGAGCAGAAGAGAGAGTGAGGGAGAACAGAAGAGAGAGGGAGAGAGTGAGAGAGAGCAGAAGAGAGAAGGAGAGAAGGAGAGAGAGCAGAAGAGAGAGGGAGAGAGAGCAGAAGAGAGAAGGAGAGAGTGAGAGAGATCAGAAGAGAGAAGGAGAGAGAGCAGAAGAGAGAGGTAGAGAGTGAGAGAGAGCAGAAGAGAGAAGGAGAGAGAGCAGAAGAGAGAGGGAGAGAGTGAGAGAGAGCAGAAGAGAGAAGAGAGAGAAGGAGAGAGGGAGAGAGAGCAGAAGAGAGAGGGAGAGAGTGAGAGAGATCAGAAGAGAGAAGGAGAGAGAGTGAGGGAGAACAGAAGAGAGAGGGAGAGAGTGAGAGAGATCAGAAGAGAGAGGAGAGAGAGGGAGAGAGATCAGAAGAGAGAGGGAGAGAGTGAGAGAGATCAGAAGAGAGAAGGAGAGAGAGCAGGAGATCAGAAGAAAGAGGGAGAGAGGGAGAGAGATCAGAAGAGAGAGCAGGAGAGAGAGTGAGCGAGAGCAGAAGAGAGAGTGAGCGAGAGCAGAAGAGAGAGGGAGAGAGAGCAGAAGAGAGAAGGAGAGAAGGAGAGAGAGCAGAAGAGAGAGGGAGAGAGAGCAGAAGAGAGAGGGAGAGAGGGAGAGAGATCAGAAGAGAGAAGGAGAGAGAGTGAGGGAGAACAGACGGAGGTTAAACCTCAGTAACAGTCCCAGTGGATCACATTCCATCAAAGCCTTTCATGTCAAAGGCTCTTCACATAACATTAGAGAGTACGGGACTGGGCCCAGCGGAGCCACTGGGAACAGACCACAGTCATTCAGACAGCAGCACAGCAGAGCTGGGAATGGACTTCATTCAGGTGTTCTTTAAGGACAGACCAGCAAAACTGACCAACTTTAGAGACAGACTGGACAGGACTGTGCCTGTGGCTTATTATAGAAATCCAGTGTGTTTAGTTCACAGTCTCTCCTCTCTCCAGAGAACCAGACCCTAGCAATGCCCCAGTTACACGCACTGACAGTGTGTGTGTGTGTGTGTGTAAGTAACAGAGAGAATTCCTGTGTGTGTGTGTGTGTGTGTGTGTGTGTGTGTGTGTGTATGTGTGTGTGTGTGTATGTGTGCGTGCATGTATGTGTGTACGTAAAGCAGGAAAGAGAGAATTTCTGCATGTTACTTTGTGTGACAGAGAGAGATGTTATGTGTGTCTGTGTCAGTGTGTCTGTGTCAGTGTGTGTGTGTATGTGTTTGTGTGTGTGTATGTGTGTGTGTGTGTGTGTGTGTGTGCACGCTGTTACATTACATTACATTACTACAGCACTGTAGATATGACTGTGTGACAGACCGTGGAAGAGAGAATTGTTCCTGATGAGGTTAAACTTCCAGTTATCACGACTGTGAGTGAGTTAAAATACTGAAATACTCACTCACTTACTTGCTTACTCACACACTAGCACCCAGTCTTCCATCCATACGTCCATCTACTCGTCTATCTATCCAGCTATCCTTCCACTGTATTACCAGTTGTCTTTAAGTAAGAGAAAGAATACATTAATGTTATTAGTGTGTGTGGTGTGACCACCCTGAAGCCAGAGCTGTACGTGATAACAAACAGACATCTGTGAGGAAGCTGTACACCTCACCCCCACCCCCCCCCAACATGCTTGGCCTTCCCCCAAACCTCTATACTGCCTCAAAGAGCCATTGTGTGTGTGTGTGTGTGTGTGTGTGTGCATGCATGCGTGTGTGTGTGTGAGAGCGTGAGTTTTGCATCTGT
>NC_044509.1:5544946-5549946 GCF_902362185.1 Chanos chanos | reverse complement strand
TTGTTTTGTTTTGTTTTGTTTTGTTTTTTTTTTTTCCAAAACCTTGATGCCACAGATTTCTTGTTTTTGAATTATGTCATCCTTCCTGTGTTTTCCTTTATAGATCTGTATTGCACTCTGGAGGTCGATTCGTTTGGTTACTTCGTCAGCAAGGCCAAGACACGCGTGTTCCGAGACACCACGGAACCGCAGTGGAACGAGGCAAGTCTTCGCGTTTTTAACAGTGACCTTACGGGCTTTGGCAGGATCTTTCTTTGACCCTCGTCCAATCAGATTCGTAAGCGTCTAACTGACTGTTCTTCTGGCCGATGGACGACTGTATTTGTTCTCACACGTTTTCTTTTTCCTCCAATAGGAATTTGAGATCGAGCTGGAGGGTTCCCAGTGCCTGCGTATCCTGTGTTATGAGAAATGTTATGACAAGTCCAAGCTAAACAAAGATGACAATGAAATCGTAGACAAGATCATGGGCAAAGGCCAAGTGCAGGTAGGTCAAAAAAACAAGATGTTTCTAAACCCTCCTTTCTGTAGGTCTTTAGATGTCTGCCCCCTCACAGAAAAACACACTCAAGTCTGCTAATCCCATTTGAGACCAGTAACCAGACCAGTGTACCCATTCCAACACCCTGAAAGGGAATTCCCCCGCGTGAGTCATGGCTGTTGTCGTCTGGCCTGGGCGCTGTGATGCAGATGTGGGTCACACCGCGGCGTGTAGACGTACGCTGATTTTACTGCCTGAGAAGGTTCTGGCCTGAGGTTTTCCTTCCCTCCCAGTGGGGAAAAAAGTCCCAATTAAACTTAAGCAGGGGTTTGTTAAACTTTCACTATGAGAACTGGGTGTGCTAGTGGTGTGTGTGTGTGTGTGTGTGTGTGTGTGTGTGTGTGTGTGTGTGTTGTCTGTTGTGAGTAGGTTGTTAGTGGGTTGTTTTTGAGGCCAGACCTGACAGACAGGCCTGTTTTTTTTGTTTTTTTTTAATGTTTGTGGCACCAGAGAAATGTTTTTGTGCTGTTGGATCTCTCAGCTTTTCCAGTGTAGTAAAGAGGGGTTTTTTTTTTTTTCTTTTTTAATCTTTTTTTTCCCCCCATTTTTTAGTTGTTGTTGATGTCTGAGAATCTGTTTCGTTCCATCAAAAGCAGTATGCCAAGCTTTCTTGCTCAAACTTTTTACCAGGTTGCTTGTCGTTAAAGTGGTTTTATTATGTGTTTCCCTATAAGTTGAATCTGGGACGGCGTATGAGATGGGAAGCAGGAGGAAACAGAATTGCTCTGGGTTCTTCATGCTCATGTTTTTATTTTCATGTCTTATACTCTTGAGATCTTCGCCAGAGGTGAACGGAGAGCGACTGTGTCTCCTCTGTTGTCTGACTTGGCCCTGGAGTGTGCGACACATGCTTACACACACACACACACACACACACACACACACACACACACACACACACACACACACACACACACACACAGAGAGATATACACACACACACAGATATACACACACATACATATGCACACACACACACAGATATACACACACACAGATACACATACACGCACAAACACATCTCAGTCATGCTCTCTGAAACACACACACACACACACATCACCCACGCTGAAACACACGGAGTAGTGTCTTCCCTCAGAGAAGTGCGGTGGCTTTGCTGACGGTGCTCAGGGAATAAAGACAAACAGACTCTCTGAGTTCCACTGAAAGTGGGACAGACAAGCAACACTCTTACTGCACTGCAGTTACTCACTGACACCTCACGTCGAAGTTCGTCTGTTAGAAAAGGTTTTAACCGACACCTTATAATGTGAAAACCCATCTCTCCTGACGCAATCGCAAACCCTTATTGGTAACAGACCTACAGTGAGCGACCATGCACGGTTATCGGTGAAATGGACTTTTCTGTTCCGCGCTGACGGGAAAGCAGTACCGACAGGTTTCTGACCTTTTATAGACACAAGGACGTCATTCTTTTTGAAGAAGCTGGGGCACGGCCGTCTCTCTTCCACACTCCCAGCACGACCCCCCCCCCCCCCCCGCCCCCCCGCCCCTGCGTCTCTCTCGGATCGCGTTTCAACACTCACTCACGAGACGAAGCGGTCGCTTGCTAAGTGTTTTTGTTTACTCTGCAGATTAGTTAATGCCTTCCTTCCCGTCAGAGCCAGGGTCCAATCAGCCAAGTCCATTCTCTCTCTCGGCCACACCGACGGAGACGTCTGTTTTGACAGGGTTGGTGGAAATGAAGGAGGTGTTGAATACGGCTGTGTGAGGAGACTGTGCTTATGTAAACACAGATTAATCCCTCTCATCTAGAAGACTCTTACAGATCACCGGCCCGAAAACCTATCGATGTTATAACATCAACGGGCTTATGGTATACTGTGAGCCTATAGAGGCTGTGTTATAAGGAAATGATTGTATCTAGACTGGAGAGTCAGTAAACAGCCACAGTCAGTCAGTCAGTGTGGATGTATCACTGCAGCCGTGGCAGCCTAAGAAAACGCAAAAAAGAGATGGAAACAAGAAATCAACGTGAACAACAACAACAACAAAAAATCAAACGTATTTTCAGATAAAACCTGTAATGCTCCCACAGAGGATGATATAACAGTGGAAAGCGGTGTGACAATTCTCTCTCTCTCTCTCTCTCTCTCTCTCTCCCTCTCTCTCACACACATACACACAGCAGTAATGAAGGCAATTGTAGCCATTAGCTCTCTGAATGACTCTCATTATGTGTTTGGATGTGTGTGTTTTTGAGTTTGTGTGTGAATGTGTGCGTGCACACGTGTGTTTGTGTTTGTGTGCGTGTGCGTGTATGCGTGTATGCGTGTGTGCGTGTATGCGTGTGTGCGTGTACAGCTGCCTAGCGTGAACTCAGCACCTCTGATCATCCGCTCACTGAGTGAGTGAAATGGGCTTCCCCACGTAAAGGTCAATTAAAGACATTTGGAAAATGAAGTCGTGCGGTTTGACCATGCACCTGTTGAGCCCCATGCATTTAAACAGCTTCCCACTGTCACATAATCCCCTCATATAGTCCCTACAGCACGGAGGAGGAGGGAGGGAGGGAGGGAGGGAGGGAGGGAGGGAGAGAGAGAGAGAGAGAGAGAGAGAGAGAGAGGGAGATGGATGGAGGGGGGAGGGAGGGAGGGAGGGATGTTTGGTGGTGATGTTTGATGTTGCAGTTATATAAGAGAACACAGGGTACCAGAGAGCTGTGTGTGCGTGGGTTTGTCTCAGCTTGTTTTGTGTGTATCTGTGTTTGTTTGTGTGTTTTTATCTTTTTTTGTGGATGGTGGGGGTCTGCTGTGTGTGTGTGTGTGTGTGTGTGTGTGTGTGACAGACTGTCTGGCAGGCCGAGATAGGTTATAAATTAGCACTGTGAAAATAAGCTCTCAACCAGGAACATCCATATCAAACTCACGATGTGGGCAATAGAGATTTACGCCACCCATGAAGCACAAGCCTGATATGAGCTGAGCATGGGGGGGGCGTGGGGGGGGGGGGGACCTCAGAAGAATGACATGTCCTGTCCTCTCGCTGCGGGAACACACACTGACTTTGAACGAGAGAAAAGAGAAGACGCGAGAAACACGGAGGAACCGAGTCTCTCAGTCGTGCATTTCTGCATTTTAACGTCAACACAGAACACAGAGGCTTTTGAACACGGAGTTAGAAAAACAGCGGCCTTCGGCTCACTGCCTCACACAGGGCTTTTTGATTGGAATTACCTTCCGAGTTCAGCTCTTATCTTAGGTAGTCCTGTAATACAAACATTTTATCATTGTCACGGTCAGTTACTTGTCCGCAGGCGTGTGATTAAGGCCCTTCTCGGGGAATCTGCGTCTGTTCTTGCGGTTCATCAGTTAAGACTCAGTCTTTCGCAGTCTCAGAGACGGAGGGGAATTGACCCGTCTTTGGGGCGAACACTACGCGTCTCAGACTTTTGCTTGGAGCCGGTCCTTTGTTTTCTCATCTTCTCATCCTGCACCACAAAAGAGCCAAAAACGTTTCGTTTCTCTCCTGAGAGAGAGAGAGAGAGAGAGAACGCTCCTGATTTATTTAACAAGATTCCAACTGCAGAATGTTCTTCGACCTTAAATGGTCACATCATCCTGGAGATCCCTCTAGTTTTAATAACTCCCATCGTGCCAGGGTATCGTTTTATGATCAGACGGGAAAGTTAATATGTGCGGAATCCTCCTTACAGTCTTATGTGTACTCAAAGAAAGCCAAGAAATCTTTAATCCGCCCTTTTTTCAACTGTGAAGATGTAATGCTTTGGGATTGAGATATCAGCATGAAGGGGTTTGGCTTGGTCAGCAAATCAGAAAGAGTGTTTTTGGCCTCGCCATGCCAGAATTCTCATGCGTTCTGGCTTTCCCTCTCTCCTCCAATCAGAACGGTCGCAGTCCTGGAACCTGGCTCTGACGTCCCCCTGATTGAGTCAGAAGCTTGTTTTAATGAAGTAGGCCCCCTCCAGCTATTCACTTAGGCACTCTTACACTGCACTGACCCCAGGGAGATAACCTTTGACCGTACGGGTCACGACAGTAATCCTCCGTTAAATGGATACAAGGCCAAAGCTGTTACTCTTCTGACAGGTCCCGGGGTACCTCAGATGGCCCTGTGAACTGTTTTTTTGGAGGAGGGCAACAGAAAAGCAATCAATGACTGTCCAAAACAGCGCCGTTTAGCTAAAGATATACATTTACGACATCAATCCATTGATTTTTACAATTTGAGATTGTTCAAGCTTGTGTCCATGAAGAAACGATTACATTCACTTTAGCGAACGTTGGGCGTGCTTTGGTGCTCTGTGGGGTGGAAAGCATGAGGTGAAGTGTGTTTTAAGGAGACTGGGTGTAGTGCTGAGAGAAGACCGGCTTTGATTGGTTCGCTGTACTTTTTCTCTCACTGTTTTTGTCACAAGAGTTGCCAAGCAAAAACTAAAATTCGTTCAGGTCACATGAGGATGCCTTCGCGTGGTCTT
>NC_044509.1:5524946-5532446 GCF_902362185.1 Chanos chanos | reverse complement strand
ACCTCTTTAGTCACCTGATCTCAAACATTTACAAACATTTGGACTTTTTCTCCCCTGTGGAAATGCAGAAACCCCACCCCGCTTTTGAAGTGAATGATACAAATCTACTGATTAACCAAATTACATTACAGTAAATGAGAATGGAGTCTAGACTAAGATAAAAAACAAAAAAAAACAAAAAAAAAAACATTCCAGACACAGTGTGCCCCACTGAAGCATAGATAAACTAACTTTCACAGAAGCTCTTTTCCCTAAGTTCTTGTGATTTAAATATTTATTCCAACTTTTGTATGTATGCTGGAAATAGAAAAGGGAATTGATGGGTTTTAAATGTGATGGCCCCTCTGTTCTATTCTGTTTCTGTTCTATTCTGGTTCTGTTCTGTTCTGTTCTATTCTGTTTAGATGTTAATTCAGTCTAGAGGAATGTGTTCTGTAGTCACTGTTTTCGGTTGATGCAAATTTGTTGTTTCCTGAGTTTTTTTTTTTTTTTATCTGAGCTCTACGTTGCTGGTCTCTGCCGTGACAATGTAATTGTTTGCATGTGGAATAATTTTCTCATTCCTTTTTTCCATTCCTATATATTCTCAGTAGACGTAACCTCCTTTACCCCCGTTGGTCCGCCCTTACGTTCTGCTGTCTCTGCGCTAACCGCCAAACCCATTTCCCGACCTACGGCCCCTTTTCCAAGGGGCAGAGGTCACTAGGACAGGACCTCTCATGCGCGCATGAGCAGAACTCTACGGGGGATTCAGTTTTCCGTCCTATCAGGGGTTTAACCCTCCCTACGCTCGGCCGACTCCCGTTCCAAAGATCTTGGGGGCCGTGACGCGTGCTGGTCTAAACCCGGACCGGCTCCCGAGGCACGCGACCGTCACTTGTTACCTTTAGAGGCTAGTTAGGCCTGCCTTCCCAATTCTGTTTGAGCGCAGTGGAATCGCGGCGGCTGGTTGTCGAGTTAGTCTGCTGTGTTGCCATGGTGACGGCGCCGAGCGTGGCAGCAGCGGAAGGCACGGGTGAAAGGAGAGGTGCTGAGCTCTCGATTGATTGTCTGGGGAAAAAAAAAAAAAGGCAAATTCCAGCTCCAGCTTCTCAAAGTTTTCAGACATCGCTAAACACCTCAAAAATACCCACAGCACTTTAAGACTGCTGAAATAGCTTTGATACCGTAACTCCTGTTTCTACCATCACTCTATTCCCTCTCTCTCTCTCTCTCTCTCTCTCTTTTTTTTTTTTCTCCTAACGTCCCCAGAGCTTTGCCCTTATCTTCTACCCCTCTTTGAAGCACATTCTTACATAACCAACATATTACACAGCTGTGGAGCAAAAAACCAGTCCTGCTCCAGAATACACTTCTCCCCGCTGGCTGTGTGTGTGTGTGTGTGTGAGAGAGAGAGGGAGAGAGAGAGAGATTGTGTGTATGTGTGTGTGTGTGTGTATGTTTGTATACCTTCTACTGTTCATGTCAGATTTAGAGAGAGAGACTGTGTGTGTGTGTGTGTGTGTGTGTGTGTGTGTATGTTTGTATACCTTCTACTGTTCATGTCAGATTTAGAGAGAGAGATTGTGTGTGTGTGTGTGTGTGTGTGTGTGTGTGTGTGAGAGAGAGAGAGAGAGAGAGAGAGAGAGTGGGAGTGTTGAACCTCATATGTCCGTCTCTGAATTGCTGAGGGTGTTGATGAATTATGTAAAATGTTGTATAACAGAGACTGAGAGTGACTGGTGACTCCAGCAGTGCAACACACACGCACGCACGCACACGCACACACACACACACACTTACACAAAGTGAATCGAACAGGCCTTCAGCAAACAGAGCAAGGGACTCTTAAAAGGGACAGAGGATAAAGATGCCAAACTTCAGGCCTCAGTTCATTTGATCGTTAGATCTCTGACGCAATTAGAGGTACGTTCTCTCTCTGAAGCCCCTCAATGTAACTGCTTTCAAATAACCTTAGTCTGTTCATTCATCCATGAATGAATCAAACGCTTCATACAGTCTGTTACAGACATATCCCCTCCAGAAAGGCAATATCTCTCTCTCACACACACACACACACACACACACACATGTTGGAAGATGAGAGACTGAATTGTTCACTGGAGATTGGCTGGAGTATGTTACACGTTTCCGTCACAATTTATACGCGGCTGTCGTCTTGGGGAGATGCTCTCAAAACTACTTCAGTGCGGTGACTCCTGAATTACTTACCCTGTTAAAGCCCAGTCTAACCACACAGCGATGTGCCCCCCCCCCAGTCTAACCACACAGCGATGTGCCCCCCCCCCAGTCTAACCACACAGCGATGTGCCCCCCCCCCAGTCTAACCACACAGTGATGTGCCCCCCCCCAGTCTAACCACACAGTGATGTGCCCCCCCCCCAGTCTAACCACACAGCGATGTGCCCCCCCCCCCCCCCCCCCCCAGTCTAACCACACAGCGATGTGCCCCTTCTCCCCCCCCCCAATTGGGAATTGTACCTCCATTCTCAGCTCTGTCTCTCTACCTGGGGAACATGATTGGTTGTGTTCCTTTGGGGTGAATGAGTGACACTGGGTCTCTCTAGGTAAAGTAGGATTAAGTGAAGGGTTGTGTTTCTCCTGTCGTGTTTGTGTGTGGTAGAAACTAAATGTTTGGTTTTCCGTGGAGTTGGCCCTTACTCACCTTGTCTAAGCTGACTGTTGCGTGCGGTGTCAGAGGAGACTGGGAAAATTACGTTACACCAGTTCAAACTGCGGGGGGGAAAAAAGAGAGAAAAGGGGGTCAAAATGTAAAAAGTGTATTTAGATAGTATACATATGTATCCATTTAAGTGTGTGTGTGTGTGTGTGTGTGTGCGTGTGTGTGTGGATGCACAGCGGCCTTTGCCGAAAACATTTTTCTTTTTTCCATTATGGGTCAGATGTCAGTACTCCCACGGCTGCCTGCCCTGCGAGAGTGAAACAGTAACTCTCGTAAGAAGCCCCACACTCAAGGCAACGCCACCAAGAACGACCCAGAACGACATGGAAACCATTATAGCTTACGCGGTAATGACGCCATTCGATGCTAATTATTGATCAGCTTACTGTCAGAGGAGCCCTGTTGTTTTTCACTCTGCCTCCTCATCCGTGAAGGGGGAAAGAAAAGAGAGAAAAAAAGAGATTTAACATCGTCCAAACATTGTGTGACCTCACATTACCCTGCGAGTATTCGCCCCCCCCCCTCCCCGTATAGTGCTTCTGTAAGTGTTATTAACGCTGTTTTTTGGGCTTTGAGGCGCGGTGAGAGCACATTAAAGAAATATATGGACAGGTTTGGAAAGCCGCTGCAGAGCTATCGATTCTCTTTATGGCAGGTTTCACCTCGTAATCTCCATGTCTGGTCACTCTGAGCTGACTGAATCATGACTGGTCTCCGCTGAGGATCTGTTGACCTCTTTGTGTCGCCGTTAGCTATAATCATTGGTTAGCACGTACCCAGGGGTCTGACTCCATGGCAACTGTAGAGGGTCATTGGGAGATGATGGCGTTGATGGTGATGAAAACAATGATTATTTTGTTACTGTGTACCACAACAAACACTTCATATTCCTTTTAATCATGATTGGATTGTCTGTTCATCTGAGGTGAGAATGACTCTCTGGTGGCCGTCTAAAGCCACGTTCTGTTTTCATCTTCTCCTTTTGGTACTGAGACTCTGTTCTGCTGGTCCACTCCACCAGAGTACAACACTAAACCTAATCTCTGCATCTTCCCTCCTGTCTCGTCATCTTCCTGTCTCTCTCTCTCTGTCTGTGCCCAGACAGCTCCAGAAACTTCATTGAATGACTGAATTATTGAGAGCACTGAATCCCCTTTGAGGTCTGTGTCCTAGCTTTGTTAGTCTGGATGTAGGTTACGACGTAGCCTACAACACGCACTGGCTTTGAGACACATCTGAGACGTATTCGAGACATATCTGAGACATACCTGCCAATACAGAGTGATATGAGGCCATGAAACGTGGCTGCAGGCTGTTGAACATAACGTAAGGGCTTTGTCTGGACTCAGATCTGATACGACTGTAATTTGGTCTGTGTCTGTAACAGTTCCCACAGATGTGGGGACCTTTTCCTGTCTTCTCTTTTTTGTCTCCGATCCCTTCACCGGGATGTTAGATCCATACGTGTTTGATGGGTAAACAGCGAGTAAGGCGCCTCAGGCCTGGTCTCTGCTGGCGGTTTTTTCTTTCTTTTTTTTTTTTTGTCTCTGAGCCATCATCTGGAGTCATATTATTGGATCTGGGCCCTCCAGTTGGCATTCTGTAGATGGGAAAGGATGTGGGGGTTTAGTGAAGATCCGGTTCTGGATTTGTCTGGTAGGTATGTTAGGATGTGATTGCTAAGGGGTTTGTTGGAGGAGCCGTCGGTCTTTAGGTTAATGTGTGGAGGATAGAGCGCGAGTTTTTCAGGTCAGATATGAATGATTGAAAAGGTATGTATGTGAACGCATGATTGAAATGGCGTGTGAGCATGTTCGCGTGTGTATGTGCTCGTGTGTGTGTGTGTGTGTGTGCGCGCGTGCGTGATTATATGTCTGTGTGTTTTTCCTGAAAGTGGAGTTTTGAGTTTGTGTGTACACTGACGTGTGTGTGTGTGTGTGTGTGTGTGTGTGTGTGTGTGTGTGTGTGTGTGGGCCTGGGGCACAGACTTAGTGGGGAGTCAGCATTCTGGAGGTAACCTGCTACAGCAGAGCTCTCTCCTGCAGAGCCCTCCCTCCCTGAACTCAGCGTGGTCTTCAGCAATGTGGGTCAGACCCCCCCGCCCAACACACACACACACACGCACACACACACACCGGCTCCTCAGCAAGCAGCCACTCTAACACAGGCACAACCGAGAAACGCTCCAACATATCGACATGCCACAGAACATGCCAATACTGGAGCTCCGACCACCCACCAAAACAGCACCGTTCTCTCCTGCCACTGTACCATCACACCTGATTTAACCAACACACCGGGACAGTACAACATCACAACCACTCAAAACCTGAGTTCTCTTTATGTTACATACTCCAGGAACATGGAGTTCAAGACTGTTGAATTCCATGGCCACAAAGAGTTCTAGAAAACAGCTTTATTACAACAAAAACCAGAGTTCTGTGAATCTCCAGGGTTCTAGAATGCCGTCGCGACTGAGAGGTTTGAGTCAAACAAAAGGATTTTAATCTCCTTTAGATTCTTTAGAACGCCAAAGAATGTGAAGGAGCCATCAGCAGTTTTGGTTTCCCATGAATGAAATATGGCTCCGCTTGGCCGCGGTTCTGTCTGTGCTTTCTGGAGTGTCGATCTGTGGTTAAGGAAGAATGTACAAACTGCTTGTTAGGCAGTGAAGCTGTTGCTACTCGACCGTTTCGTCCTACATCACTCCGGGTTTTTCCTCCGCGTCTCTGCTCTTGCTATGCCATAGTCCCCAATCACGACATATTGATCTGTCGCAAATCGTTACAGTCGTGCAAATATTGTCTCCGTGGAAACAGAGAATTGTTTCGAAAAAGGTTGAAACCGTGTTTGGTTATATGGCACATATTTTGCCAGGGTTTTCTCACACAGACACACACACACTCCTTCACCTAACATTCTCTGGTATGACTCACTCTCTCTCACTCACACACTCAGACACACACACACACACACACACACACACATACATATGCAAACACACCTTAGAATGTGAGAATTCAGAAGTCTCTGCTCCATGGTAATGACAGCTCTGAGTTTCTGCTTTAACACAGGGCTCTTGATCAGAGCTTAGTTTGGGATGCAGAGGATGAAAAAGAGGGATTCTAATCTGTGAGCCTTTCTGTACTCCCCTAAGGACACACACACACACACACACACGTGCACACACACCCCTCAGCTCTGGAGATGAAAGGCCAGGACCCCTCCACCCTGACTCTCTTTCCCCCTCCCCTTCTCTCTCTTCACTCTCCTCCCTTTTCTTTCCTTCTGGTTCGCTTAGTATGACTCACTTTTAAGGTCCCCACTATGTGCATATCCATATGTATATACATGTGTTTGTGTGTGTATGTGTGTGTGTATGTTAATACAATGAGATAAACATAGTGGGTTTTTTTGCTGTTGTATCAGAGTTGATCAAATTACACGCTCTGCTCAGGGCTCATGGCTGTTCCCGCCCTGACTCCATCACATGACTTGCACACATTATCCCAAACCGTGTTTCTCCCTCTCTCCCTCTCTTCTTCTCCTCTCTCATCTCTCCTCCACCGTTTCTCTCTCTCCCCCCCCCCCCCCCCCCCCCCCCCTTCAGACCCTCGCCATCTTCTCTGTAACCATGGAGCAGTTCGGCCTGTTTAATAATAAAGTCCTTTCTCCCTGGTTTTGCCTCTCTGGTTTCCAGCTCTCTCTGCCTAATGGTGGACTGGGTGTGATTTGGATTGTGATCAGTGTTGGAGCGTAACTGCTGTTATGGTATCTGTGTAGCAGGACAGATAGTGATCTCTTGTTTTTGACATGATTCTTTTTAGTGTCTTTTGTTTGGACATGACTCCCATTAATGTCTTTTGCTTTGGACATGACTCTTATTAATGTCTTTTCTTTTGGACATCTTCCTTTTAGTGTCTTTTGTCTGGACATGCCTTCTATTAATGTCTTTTGTTTTGGACAAGTTCCTGTAAGAGAAAGTGCTGGGGAAACCATTCGTATTAAAATGAGTGTCTTGTTTCCAGTCTGTGTACATGGGAGTATTTTCTCTGTGCTTTTGTGTCATTGTGAATTCACGACTCCTGTGCTGGGGGGGGGGGGCACAAACGGCCCATATATTAGACTTTCATCACTACCGCTGGAACTAAAAACACACTGATCATCACAAAACACTCTAGTCCTGTTTTTACATTAATCTTGTTGTAAAAAATATGAAAATGGCACAATAGCGGGGTTGTTAGAGGACAGATACAGAATTATTAATGAGAAATGTTTTCCAGACAGGCTGTAATGAGTTTCTCAGATACATACATGCGTAGCGGCTTGATGGCTAATTAAGTCGGTAATCTCTCCGGGTGTTTTGTTTACTGTGCGGGTGGCTGAATCGGGATTAGTCTGTCGGGACATCGGAGCATGAGTGTATATGTACCAAGAAATCTGTGCGTGTGTGTGTGTGTGTGTGTGTGTTGTGTATAATTCTGTGTGCGTGTCTGTCTACCCCACCCCTCTCTTTACAAGGAGTAGTGCCTTTCTCCCCGTCTGTAATTTAGAGAAGCAGCTCAGCTAACGTTACCACATGGAACCCACCCTTGGTAGCTGGTCTCCCCACAGGCCTGGGGCCAGCCCAGTACCTCCAGTATATCCCAGGCAGCTCTGGAGGTCCTTGCCCGTGTGCGCGCGTGCACGTGCGTGTGTGTGTAACCATGTAAACCGAGAGTCCTAAACATACAGAGAGATTACATCAGAGCAGAGAATGGTCTGAGACTCTGAACAGCATGTTTCACACACTAGCGTGTGGTCGCACCAGACCAGAG
>NC_044509.1:5442446-5514946 GCF_902362185.1 Chanos chanos | reverse complement strand
GGTGTTTTCGCCGCTTCCTGTCTCTCTACACTTTTACTGGAAAGTGCCCAGTATGAAACCGTGCTGTGACATCAGCAAACTGCATCAGCTCTCCTAAGTAAATATCACGTCGACCTCTAGCCCAACCTTAGGCATAGTTTAGTAATTACGCCACTGTTCCCACAATACGGCCTGGAAAAACAGCGCAGGCCTTGGTATCTCAAGGCTTTTGACTCTTAGATATAGATATATATATATATTTTTTTGGCTGGTTACTGATAAGGATAACATATTCCACAGGCCTGTAGCGTAATCCTACTTGGCTTCCCCTCAGCGCTTAAGCGGAGGGCGCCGCTAAAGCATCTGGTGTGTGTTCTGTATTGAAACGGAGACGCTTTTTCGTGTATGTCAGGTGCCCGTGCGCGTGCGAGTGTGTGTGTGTTAACACGTGTTTAGGCGTGTAGGCGCTTGCTTGCTCACATGCATTCCACGCGCGTGTTTGTTTTGATCTTTACCCGCATGCGTACATTCGCGTACATGTATAACATAGTTGCGTGTGTGTATGTGTGTGTGCGCGCGCGTGTGTGTGCGTGTGTGTGTGTGTGCATGACTTGGGAAGGATGCAGCAGTCATATCGCATCTTCGCTGATGCATGGACTTCACTGCATTTCTTTCGTAAGAGCCAAGACCTTTTTATATAAGACACAGGGCACCAGAGGGACAAAACTAAATCAGCTCACCCGCATCTATACATCTCAACACACACACACACACACACACACACACACACACACACAGTCTTCCGCTCCACCTCCGTTAAGCTCCTAGACTTTGAATGTGACCTGGAACCTCACAGCAGTGACTGAGTGCCCCTGCCCAGTAACTATGACACATCACCTCAGGACAGCGCTTCGTGCGCGCCATCGCCGTCGTGACGACGCAGGGTGTTTTTTTTCCCCGAAAGCGACAGCGTGGTCTTTGCTCGCTGAAAAAAAAAAAAAAGGAGACGAAGAAGAAAAGAAATACAGAAGCTGGTGATGGGCCAAAGATCAGTGGTCAGGTTATCGGTTTTACACGTGCAAAGAACGCAGTTGTATACAAACGATGTTAGTAAACGTGGGCGCACGTAACGGAAACAGCTGCCGTCCAATCCCTCATTCCGTTTCAGAAGCACGTAATTCATCAGAGGGCGTTTACACGATTTTCAAATAAGTTTTATCCTGTTTTGATTAGACTTTCCAAAAACTAGAGAAAACGTCAGTATTTGAAAACCAACCAAGAGCAGACTTAATTGACCTGACATTGCTGCTAATTAAAAAAGGATTTTCAGACAAGCTAATTAAAAGCAGAGAGAGAGAGAGAGAGAGACAGAGTGGTAGGATGAATATTTAACCATCCGCAAAACCATCCAGGGGAAAGGTATGTGTGGAGCGAGAGGAAAACAGATGAAATGGAATGAGTTGATTCAGCTTATCCGTAGTTAAGCTTCATCGTTTTTTTTTCTTTCTTTTTTCCTTCCTATTTTTTAATCTCAATAACGGTCACAGAGGCTTAACCTCCCTCCATCAGCGTAATAATAAAGTAATTAAGATTATGGTTATGGTATTTCTTCCATATGAAAGATGATGAAAGGTTGTCTTTGTACCATACAAGTTCCTTTCCTTTTTTTTTTTTTTTTTTTTTTGTTGCATTCCATTGCCACGCTATTGATTTTTAACATAGCTTCCTGGCGCTACGCTGTTGCATATGAATTAGACATGATTGTCTATTGTGTATGCCATCATGCGGTCAGTCTTTCAGTAGTTTTACCTTAACTTTGGTTTAATTTGAGCCCTGTGAACTCTGTTTCACTGCACACACATGTATAATGTGAGACGCGTTTGTCTCTCTCTCAGCCTGAGAACGGAGTGTAGTTACCAGAGGGGGAAGTGGTGGTTTTTACCATTGCTTTAAGAGTCATGAATTAAATATACCGTCTCTCTTTGATCACGTCTTCTGCTGCTGTAATTATCACTGACAATGGAAGAGGTTTTGCTTTTTAGTGACTAGAGAGTGTGTGTGTGTGTGTGTGTGTGTGTGTGTGTGTGTGTGTGTAAGGATAGCACATGTTCACACACAGTATCTGTTTGAAGTAGAGTACACAATAGGATGGCTGTGGATGTGTGTCTACCACATGCTTACTTGTGTGTGTGTGTGTGTGTGTGTTTCTTAGATGCATGGATAAAGTATGAGGTCAGTGTTAAGTGCTTCCTCTTGCACTGTCTGTCAGTCGGCAGCAACTTCGTTAACAGGCCAAACCCCTCTCTGTCCCTGTGCACAGCTGGGCAACACACACACACACACACACCTACACAAGCAGCCCTGTTGTTGCACAACTGGTGTACAAACACACACACACACACACAAGCCCTTCGAGATTGTCCTTGTCCTTTGCCAAAGACATATCTGTGGTACGTCACACAGTGGGACAGTCCCAGAGCCAACAGAGCCTGGACAGGAACACTCTGTTCCTGCTAAACTCGCCTCACGCTGCAGGAGAAACCCACAGAACAGAACAGAGCACAGGAAAAAAAGAGAGTAGAGAGAAGGGGGAAAAACTTTCATTCTTTCTGTTCTGCACCCTCTGCAAAGCCTGCTTCCAGAAAAGAAAAAAAAAAAAAAAGCAAGTCACAAATAGCATCCAAGGGAAAAAAAACCCCCCGAAAAAAGCGCTCAGCTTGTCTTCACGCTCTCTGATACATGACTTGACTCTCATATCCTTCGTGGTATATTTGAACTTAAATGAAATCATCTTGTGATTTAGCACGGCCTTTGATGTTTGATGCTTTATGTCAGATGAAGCTTGAGAATGTCTGTTCAAAGGGGTTTTGGAGGAGGAAGTCCAAATAAGGATCGCGGGGGTCACCTCCGACGAGTTCTTAATTCAAACCATCGCGCAGTTAAAGAACGGTTCCCAGTGCATCTGTCCTTACACCTCCCTCCCTGTCCTCTGTGCTCCTCATGCACACGTGCCATCGATCAGATCTCCTTCTGGAGGTAGAGCTTCTGTTTTATCTCTGGAGACTGAAATCTGAAGAGACAATGACGAACGCACGCTCTCGGGGACTTTGACGATCTTCATACCTCACTCCTGCCATGCCACTGATTATTCCGCAGGCCTTTTGCAGTTCCGTTTAACAAGCTCTAATGATGCTTTTCCTTTGGAGGAAAATGATTTTTTTTTTTCTTTTTGCCAAGATTGCTGGTGTGGTTTTTGATAGCACATTCTTTTTTGCTCTTTGGAAGCTTATACTATTATTCTTGGGTTTTTTTAGTTGTTGTTGTTGTTCTTCTTCTTCTTCTTCTTAGCCCCCTCTGATTGGCTCAAACTCGTGTCAGTCAGGTTCTCTGTCCCTCGCCCTCTTGGGTTTTGCCAGTGCTCTGGGCACACGCTCAAACGAGTTACAGGAGATCCTCCTCTGTGGATAAAACATTTAAACAAAAAGTCCTTTTTCTCACGCATCACGGTCGAGCCCCCCCCCCCCTCCCCCCAGCTCTGCAGGAGGTTCAGATGAACACACTCCAGATTATACCGAATCAATTCAGTACACTGTGTAAATAATGTCCAAGCTAGGCTGGTTGTGGTCTACCCCTCAAACCACAACCTTTCCCACAGGAGAGAGAAGAGACAGAGAGTATGAGAGAGAGAGAGAGAGAGCAAGAGAGAGCGAGAGAGAGAGTATGAGAGAGCGAGAGAGAGAGAGAGAGAGTATGAGAGAGAGAGAGAGAGAGAGAGCGAGAGAGAGAGAGAGAGTATGAGAGAGAGAGTGAGTATGAGAGAGCGAGAGAGAATGAGAGAGCGAGAGAGAGAGAGAGAGAGAGAGAATGAGAGAGAGAGAATGAGAGAGAGAGAATGAGAGAGAGAATGAGAGAGAGACAGAGAGAGAGAGAGAGAGAGAATGAGGCGAGTTAAGACACTCATTCCTCCTGGATTTCTAAGGAAAATGGACGCATTTCTACAGTTAGGCTGGAGGTCGGTCAACGCGGCGGTTGCCAAATGCTTGGCATTCAGGGCTTTTCTTAAAGTTTTATAGCCCAATTTACCTCCATACATTTTTAATAATGTCTGTGAAAAAAATACTGTTAGAGAGAAAGGTGAGGAGAAGCAGGAGTGAAATAAAAAAAATTGGAGAGGCAGTTTTTTGGGGGGGGAATAGGGGCACAGAAAACACTAGGAGGGCTCATCAGAATGAAATCCAAGGCACCCCCCCCCCCCCCTTTTTTTTTTTTGGCTCTCCCCGCTGCTAGCGTTGATTAGCCTGACCTCCTCTCAGACTTGAGCCCTGCTGTGAAAACTGGCACTTACAATAACACGGTATCAGCTGCTGATTTCGAATGGCCCTTTTATAGAGGCGTTAATTAGACTGCTAAGGCCCCTGGCCAAGGTTAGTGTAACAGGAATACACCATACAACACTTAACCCTCTCTGGGGACCCAGAAACCTTCAGGCCTGGACTTTTTCATCCAATAACGAGATGCTAATCTGTAGAAACAATAGCACTGAGGAATGATGATTGCTTTAAAATGTTACTGAGTAAAAATATGGAGAATTAAAACCATTGATTCGAATTATAATCTAGGCAAGTGCTCTAACGCTGAGTTAGAAAATGTTCAGGCTAATAATACCAATACTGCTTGTGTGTGTGTGTGTGTGTATTCTTTAACATGGTGTGATCATGTATTATATAACATGATACCATGATATAAAGGTATCTGGCTTCTCTTCTGCGTGATGCTAAAAAACTGCTGAAGCGAAACAAAGAATGAGAAATAGCTTTAGCCTCGGCAGCAATCTTTCACCCGCGTCCAAGCTAACATGGCTTTTTTGCTCAGACAGGCTGCAGTGATGGACCTGTCCACTAAACCCATCAGTCACGAGAAAAGCTACTCTCCACAAGACTGTCTCTAGTTGTCTGGAGTGTATCTCCCTCTCTCTCTCTCTCTTTCTGTCTCTCTTTCTATCTCTAAGCTTTGAGTGCTCTTATTGGCTAACTGGTTTGATTGACAGGTTAGTTTAAAAAACAAGGAGGGGCGACTCCTGAGGATTGTCCACCTCATCCATCATGTCTGAAACATGTTCTCCCGGAGAACCATGGGAAAATTCCCGGTTTTCCCGCTGTGTGGAAGGTCGGGTGTTTTCCAGGGTGTATGTGTGTGAAAGTGGTGACCGCTCCCCAGAGAGACTAGCATGCTAATGGAAACAACACAGCAGCTATGTACATTACACTGGCAGCTCCTCGCCTCATATACTAACAGAGACATATACTCACAGGATCTCAACCAGACAAGAAAACATAGCGTCTGTCTGCCTGAGTGAAGAGGCAACAGCAATGAGTCAAAGACTAATGGTCTGTGTGTGTGTGTGTGTGTGTGTGTGTGTGTGTGTGTGTGTGTGTGTGTGTGTGTGTGTGTGTATGCGTGCATGTGTGTGTGTGTGCGTGTGTGCGCGCGTTACCTCTTCAGATGCTGAGTGTGATTTGTACATATCGGGGTTTTTTTTCTTGTGAACTAGGGATGCAGTGTTTGTCTTAATATTTGGAAATGGAATTTGAAGACGTAGCTTTACGTTTTGTCTGAGCCTTTACTTTTGGTTTGGTTCCCTCTGTTTTACGCACACACACACACACACGCACGCACGCATGCACACACACTTTCTATAAGAGCTATTCCTTATACATACTTGCCTCTATAGCCTCAGCGCTATGAAACAAAGTTAGCTTTATCAGATGTTCACATTCCGGAAATTTAATAATGCAAAAAAAAAAAAAAAAGTGCACTAAGCTTGATTTTTGGTTCCCATGGATTTTTTTTTCTAGCCATAGAGTGGCCTGTCTGGGAATTTCCATGCAAATGGAAAATGGGGTCTTCTATACCAAAAAAGAGGCAGAGTGAGAGAGAGAGAGACCTGAAAATAGCTCTCTGGCTGCTGTTTGAAAAGTGTAGCAGTGGAAAAAAGTGTTTGGAAGCTCCTGTTCCATGGACAAACTTCAGAGGCTGTGTGATCTGTGTGTGTGTGTGTGTATGTGTGTGTGTGTGTGAGATACAAGGCATCTCTATGAACATGACTCATCTCGTGCAGGTGCTGGGAGATATTGTTCTCCCCCAAAATCACATGGAGAATGTCCTGGGATTTGCGCGAGATAAACAACGGCTGTTTTTTCGGGTTCAGCGATCTCTTGAAGAGTACTAGATCAGGCCAGATTCTCCCATTCAAATGTTTAGTCTAATATTTCAGCCCAGACAGAGAAGGTTTTAACTGTGTACATTGATCTGATCCTAGTTCAGATCAGTCG
Source organism: Chanos chanos (assembly GCF_902362185.1). Taxonomy (NCBI): domain Eukaryota; kingdom Metazoa; phylum Chordata; class Actinopteri; order Gonorynchiformes; family Chanidae; genus Chanos; species Chanos chanos. The sequence goes on along the minus strand of NC_044509.1, from coordinate 5,508,635 downwards.
GTTCGGAAAGTTACCTCGACTTGGAAAGGTACAAAACGGTGGTTTTGGAAAGTTACACTGATTTCGGGGGAAGAACGGAATGGTCGATTTGGATTAAGCAACTCTTTTGTCATGAAAAGTTGGGAAAGTTGCACAGATGCAAATTCTTCCATTGCTTTTATGACGCATAGAACTGGCACACTCTGCCATCATGTGCCCAGTCTGCAAACAAGCGTCAGAGTGTGTGTTCTGTGAGGATACAGTCCATTATGTAGATCAGAATCTTTCAAAGGGCTTTATTCACCACATATCAGAGAGTATGTCCACATTTTCACTGAGGGATATTTACCTATAGATACCTATAGATATTTAGCTATAGCTACAGTTGGTCTGTGAACTGTTTGATACTAAATATTTTCTTTTCTTTTTTCTCTCTGTCTTTCAGCTGGATCCTCAGACCGTGCAGTCTAAGAACTGGCATATGGATGTGATAGAGATGAATGGGGTAAGGAGACTAAGCAAACCTCTTTACAGCTTGTCTCAAACTACTTTACTTTTCAGCTGTCTAAATTGTGTCCGAAGGACCGACTATTCCAGTGTCTCCAGACAGTTCCTCTTGTTCTGATTCAATAAGGTCTTTGATTCGAGCTTCGCCTGACATGAAAAATATTTGTAGCGTCTTAAGAAAAAGAGACTGCCGTGGAAACTTCTCCTGACAGTTATTTGATTTTCTCTGCTTCCTCTCTCAGATTAAAGTGGAATTTTCCATGAAATTCACTAGCCGGGACCTGAGTCTGAAGAGGACTCCATCCAAGAAACAGAGCGGAGTGTTTGGAGTCAAAATCAACGTCGTGACAAAGTAAGAGTCTCTATCTGTGTCTGTTCTCTACCTCTGGTCCTGAATCTTCCAGTTAAACTACATGAGCTAAAGGTCCAATGATAGTTTGGCAATCAGTACATCCCTTCAGATTCACCATCTTATGATGGAAGTTCATCAGTAAAATAACATGCGACAGGTGATTCTCTGAACGCGTGACATTGTGATCTTATCATATTGTCCTCCATGCTGCTATCCCATCATCCTCTCTGGCTCTCCTCAGACGCGAGCGTTCCAAGGTCCCGTACATCGTCCGTCAGTGCATAGAGGAGGTGGAGAAGAGAGGGATAGACGAAGTCGGCATCTATCGGATCTCTGGAGTGGCCACCGACATCCAGGCGCTGAAAGCAGCGTTCGACACCAGTAAGACTCTCTCCTGCTCAACTCTTAAAACCATTCACCCACCGCCCCCACCCCCCACCCCAACCCCAAAAAAACCTCTCTCCACCGGCGTCCAGGGCCGCATTGATTAGTCGACCATATGGCTCGGGTACGTGAGAGCGCGAATAGAGAAAATATGTGAAGACTCTGCAGTCGTGTCCAGGGAGAGAGAACAGTCATTCCTTGTTTGCGCTGAGGCTGGAATAGATAGATGCAGTTATACAGCACGCTGAGACGCTTCACTAATGTGTATTTGATGTAACTGGGGAATGTTATGTTGTAGGAGGACTTCAGTGTTGTTTTCAGGAGCACAACACTTATATGATGAATATACATATGTAAACATTTTCAGGTTAACAATGGCTGGCCTACCCCCCCCCCCCACCCCCCCAAAAAAATACAAAAAATAAACGAAAACAGTCTCTTTTTTTTTTCTTTTTTTTTTACATTACTGCAGTTTGTTTTTGGGGTGGAAAAGTGGTCCTTCAGTTCTTGAGTTTAGTTATAAGATCTCAGTCTTTGTAATGTTAGTAAACAAACACTTGAATGCTTTGAGTGCACTGGATCCTTCTCTCTCTTTTTTTCTCTCTTTCTCTCTCTCTCTCTCTCTCTCTCTCTCAAATCACTCCCACACTTCATTTTTTCAGTCCACCCCAGTCTCTCTCTCTCTCTCTCTCTCTCTCTCTCTCTCTCTCTCTTCTGTCACATGGGGCCTGTGCCACATGTCTAAAAACAGAGGGGTTTATGGGAAAGGCCAGGCATGGGGCTGAGTGTGTCCAGCTGTCAGCTGTGAGTGTGTGTGTGTGTGTGTGTGTGTGTGCGAGAGACCCAGCCCTCAGTAACGGCCTAATAAAAAGCCCAGAGCAGGGGGGCCAGCGGAGCAGTCTGTGGAGCAGGGCCTGTGTGAGGCAGTGGAGGGTCACCAAACTTAATGACATACACTGTGCTATAAGGAGCCAGATTAAGTCACATGACTCAGACTGCAACCATGACAACCTTTTTAACCAGTTCACTCACTGCTACTTCAGACTCTTACTTAATGTGATTTCTTTTTCTTTCTCTCTCTCTCTCTCTCTCCCTCTCTCCCTCTCTCTCTCATTCTTTCCCCCTCTCTGACAGATACCAAAGATATCCTGGTGATGTTGAGTGACATGGACATTAACGCCATCGCAGGAACGTTGAAGCTCTATTTCCGCGAGCTCCCAGAACCGCTGCTCACGGATCGCCTCTACCCAGCCTTCATGGAGGGCATTGGTAAGACCGCAGAGCCCTGACCTTTCACCTTCTTAACCGCAGAAGCCAGTAACAGGCTCAGGGCAGTCCTGATGGTGAAGGGTGTGTGGAACATCTGGGTGTGGTTAGTGAGGAAGTCAGTGCCTAGTTAAAGGTCAGGTTTAGGCTTTGGGAGATGGGATGAGACCAGAGGTCTGGAAATGTCTGTCAGTGCATAGGGGAAGTGGAGTTTGGGGTTTTTCTAGGGTCAGTGGAGTAGATTGGCTGGGGCATTTGTCAGTCATTCCTTTCTCATCTTCTGTGTCCTCCCCTTTGTAAACAGCGCTGTCAGATCCAGCGGCTAAAGAGAACTGTATGATGCACTTGCTTCGCTCACTGCCAGACCCCAACCTCACCACCTTCCTCACACTGCTGGAGCATCTGAAGAGGTAACACACACACACACACACACACACACGCACGCACACACACTCACCACCTTCCTCACACTGCTGGAGCATCTGAAGAGGTAACACACACACACACACACACACCCTCACCACCTTCCTCACACTGCTGGAGCATCTGAAAAGGTAACACACATACATGGGTATCTGAGGAGAAACACAAACACACGCACAATCTCACCACTTTCTTACACGCACACACACACACGCACACACACACACACACACACCCTCACCACCTTCCTCGTAGAGCTGGAGCATTCCTGTCAGACAGTTGTATGAGGGCAGGGATCTGTCCCTCTCGTGCGAGATCCTCACGGCCTGGCCTGTAATCCGGTCGTTTAATATGCGGTCGCACTGACTGCACGTTCAGCTCTTTTTCTGCCCGTGGTTAGGAGCTGTTCTCCAACCACACTACAGCACGGTCATTAGCCCGGCCCAGAGCTCACAGCGACAGCACGGGGAAAAACCATTAGTATCATCATGTACCACAGTCACACTCACACTCACACTCACACACACACACACACACACACACACACACACAGAGAGAGAGAGAGAGAGAGAGAGAAAACTCATTACAAAACCTACTACAGCTCTCCCAGGCCTGAGGTCCTGCCTGCGTTCCATTCACTGTTATTGTAACCTCATTATCTGAGTAAACAGGCCCGCTACTGTTGTAGTGCAATACCTTTAAAAGTTTTCTTTTAATTTTGTTTTTTTTTTTTTTTTTTTTTGTTCTGGGGATGTGTGAATCAGGATTTTTAAGAGGGTATTAAACTAGCCTGTGAAAGAGTGATCCAAGATGTCAAATCATTCGTGCAATTGCTAGTTATTCTGATTGTTTCTTTTAACCCAACAGAACTGTTAGATCTTCAGTCTTAAGTCTGTGTTGTGAATTTATGACACGTTAATGGTGCCTGCAGAATGTTTGTGCCTGGGCTGCAGGATTTTAGCGGGAAAATGATTCTGAAGTTGTGTGGTAAAAGAGCTTTGGTATGATCCATGTCCAGGTTCAGTTCTACATCGCTACTCTTGGGTTTCCCTTGTGGTTCAGGGTGCGAATCAACACAGAATCTTTCCAAAAACCAAGCGTCCTCGGGCAGACTGGTTTTACTGGTTGTAAAACACTGTTTTTAGAACTTTGTGTCAAACTTGCCGAAATGTCAGGGGTTGGCAAACAGGGCCTGGGGTTTGTCTTTGCAGAGGGACAGACAGGGTCTCACACGCATGCACACACACACACACACACACAGACACACACGCCCCTGCACAGAATGTCTCCATTCTCCATTATGGGCTATTGTAACAGCAGCTCATTAACACACAGTGATAGCAGCACAAATCATTAGTACATTGTCTACAGGACTACAGACACACTGGTGACTGAGGACCCCTGCTGGCCTCTTTCAGACATTACATACTCTAAAACGAGCTATACATCCATATACAGAGAGTGAGTCTTCTGTGTATTATGCTTACATTGTGCTGTCTTCCACCTTCTTCTTCTCAGTATTTTTATTGCTGTTGTTGTTGTTTGTTGTAGCAGTAATAGCAGCATTGAAAGTAGTAGTAGTAGCAGTATTAAAAGCATTGGTAGTACATAATGTGAGTGTATGAAAATGTTTTTTGTATTTCCATGTCTGGGACTTGTTTCTGTGTGTGTGTGTGTGTGAGAGAGAGAGAGAGAGGGAGAGAGAGAGACAGTTGAAGCTGTCTGACTGACGACCCTCTCCTGTTTCAGGGTGGCTGAGAAGGAGCCAATAAACAAAATGTCTCTGCACAACTTAGCCACGGTGTTTGGGCCCACTCTCCTCAGACCCTCAGAGACCGAGAGCAGCAAGAGCAACATCACGCTGGCCTCTGACATCTGGTCTCACGACGTCATGGCCCAGGTAAGACCGTGTGTCGAACACAAGGACACTACCCATCACATCACATCACTGTTCTATGTATGTATGTGAGTGTATCTGTTTTCTGTGTATTTCTGTCTTTGTGGATGTATTTGTTTTGTGTGTGTGTGTGTGTGTGTGTGTGTGTTTGAGTTGAGAGCCTCTCTCCCACATTAGTTGGGGGGTTGACTCTTGCCCTGTGGTCTAAATAGCCCCACAGCTGTATTTGGGCTTCTGGGAAATGAAGACTGGACCTCTTCCCAAGACAATACACACACACACACACACACACACACACACACAGTATTCATTAATAGACCACAAATATTAACAGTAATAAGCCATAATTCTCCTCCTTGGCCCAGGCTGAGTCATTTGTTTGCCCTCATGTGATGTGTGTTCATTAGATGAGAAGGAAAAAGGGTTTTTGGCAGAAATGAACCTTCTTGTATTTTATGTTTGGTTTGCATTTATATCAAACACACGGATCTGTTTGTCAGAAAAACACCACTGTAAGCATCTCCAACATCAGTTCGCCTGCACTCCCCATTCATCTTTTACTCTCATATAAGCCGAGTCTCAGTTGTAGAGAGTCATAGGAAACAGATTTCAACACAGAGTTAACTGTGACTCACTCAGACAAGAAACCTCAGGAGACAATGTTGTATACATTGACAGTATAGCCAATCATTGGTGTTCAACTGGTCAGCTGACCAATCGGTGGTGTGCGGGTGTCACTTGGCCTATTGCTAGTATTCAGTTGGTCGTAATAACCACCTATCAGGGGTCTCAAACTCTGGTCCTGGAGGGCCGGGGTCCTGCTGAGTTTTGTTTTCACCTCTTAGTTACCTGTTGATTTTCACCTTGAAAACAGGTGTGGACACTCTTCAGCCAATCAGAGATTGTATTTAGTTGGTCTACAAGAAAAACAGCAGGACCCTGGCCCTCCAGGACCGGAGTTTGAGACCCCTGACCTACATTAACCTGTACCAGTGACCAAGTCAGGCTGCGAAAGCCAGTTTTACAAATGACAGAGAAACAAGCCACCTTAGCTGGAGCTATAGAGAGGGGATTATAATGTGTTTGAATGCATTATGATTTTTGATAGGGTTAAATTACTTACAGTTCTTTCTGACACACACAGACACACACACACACGTACACAGTAGAGACTAGGCCAGATTGAAAGTGAGCTGTACTTTTTTCATTCTCTGTGTCGGACTAATGAAAGCTCTGTCCCTGTGACCTGGGTCAAAGGTCAAGTGAGCGTGAGAATTTTGGCCAGGGCGTCTCGGCCTCGTGCCAGAGAAGACGCAGACAGACACAGTTGCATTAAGAGCAGTGTTTGTGAAGCTGTTTACAGTTGTGTGTTTAGCTCGTGACATGTTGTTTATCCTGGACCTCTGTCATATAAAATGAGGCGGTTCCTTTCAAGTCTTTCTTGTCTCAAAAATCATCATCTTCAGGACCAAACTAATCACTGAACGCCAGTCTTTCTTCCTCTCTCTCAGCTGACGTGTCCTGTTAGAACGTTTTCACTCAGAAATGACAAACCTATGGTGCCACCTAGTGGACATTATATGTAATGTAGGCAAACAGGAGCACAGAGCCATTCTCACTCACTCACTCACTCACTCATAATCTAAGCCGCTTATCCTGATTAGGGTCGCAGGGGGGTGCTGGGGCCTATCCCAGCGCTCATAGGGCGAAAGGCGGGGAAACACCCTGGACAGGTCGCCAGTCCATCGCAGGGCAGACACACAGACAAACACACTCACACACACATTCATACCTAGGGGCAATTTAATGTCTCACAGAGCCAGTCTGCCCTTACATTCGTATTTCATAGGCTACTTTAGTCATGAGACTTGTGTATTGAGTTCATATTCATATGTGACATGGCAGCCGTTTTTGAAAAAGATTCAATTATACATATGAGTCTTTTTAACGGTATATTCTTTAAGCATGAATATTTTTTTTTTTGTTGTTGTTGTTTTTTTTTTTAACTTGTCATTTTCTCTCCCACAGGTCCAAGTGTTGCTGTACTACTTGCAACATCCCCCCATCTCCTTTTCTGAGCTGAAGAGAAACACACTCTATTTCTCCACTGACGTCTAAACCCTGAGAGAGAGAGAGAGCCCAGCACATTCCCCATTCCTCAAACCCCAATAACCTTTATACTGTACAGTGCCGACCAGTTCCACAGGGAAACTCAAAAGAGTCACACTCCCTATTTTTGTTCAGTCTCGTGTCATTCAGTGTGTATGTGTGTGTGTGTGTGTGTGTGTGTGCGCGCGGAGAGAGAGAGCAGTAGCCTCTTGTTTGTCCCCGGTGAAGAGCTGGATTGAGAGCAGCACCCCCCCCCCCCCCCATCATCCCCCACACACAGACACTCTTACATACACACACGTACCTCCATGAAAAAAGACCCTCTACACCCATCTCCTGAGAATATGTGGGATGAAGACAGGAGGTCGTGTCCCCAACCAACCCCCCCCCCCCTCCCCTCCCCCTGCCGGATTTTGTTTTGTCTAACAAGGGACTCAAAATATCTGCTCCTCCAACAAAGGAAAGCCAGTTCGATGATCCCAGGGCTGAGGCAAGCCTGCATCTGGACTCTCCTGTCTTGACATTCCAGAGGCATTCCACCGAAAGAGAGTGGAAAAGAAAAAACAGAAACATAACAACACAAAAAAAACTACGGAACTTACATATTTTATAAATATTATTTGTTTAATGGTTCTTTTGTTGCTTTTGTTTTGTTTTTCTTTGGCTCTTTGTGCATGTGATGAGAGGACTGTGAGAGAGAGAGAGACTGTGTGTGTGTGTGTGTGTGTCTTCTTGCGGCTGAGGCCTAAAATGGAACTCAGGTCTCTGGCAAACAGTGACTTCCCATGGTCACGTGGTCACTCTTCTGCCTCTGTGTAAGAGCTAGACAGAGCAGCCTTCTCCTGTACACGTCCAGGCCAAAATTGCCCTATTTATTGTAAATTTATTATTCTATTATGTGTATCTGTACAGTCCAGTACAACTAGAGAAAACGCTCTGTCATTGGAGTTCATCATTTTTGAAGTTTTTTCAGGTAGTGGTTTTTTTTTTTTTAGCTTTTGTTTTTCATAAATGGTCAGTGTTGACTGAGCTGTAAAATTAAAATTGCTGGAGCAAAAAAAAAAAAAAAAGAGAGAGAGAGAGTGAAGTCATGAAACATTATTTGGGACTGGAAAAAAAGTCGGTATACAATCTTGTGAGATGACACCTGTGTTCTAATTTGCAGGACGAAAAAAACTTTTTGTTTTCTGTCTCCCCTTTGCAAGCCTGTTCGAAGTGCCCAATGACACTCTAGTGTAATCTTTGAGATGATTTTGTGCTGTTGACCCTAATTGCATGTTCAGCTTGTCAATCAAATCTGGGCGGGTCACATGAAGGTAGATGTCCATCGTGCGTTTTTTTTTTTGTCTGCACTGGCGATAATAACATCCACAGCGCAGTGCGAAGCCAACCTTTCTGCTATCAGGCCTGTGGCATATCATCATAATAGCACTGTTAGATGAGTCTTATTTGATATTTTTAATATAAGATTAAAAGGAAAAAAACGTTGTATTTTACTTCCATTGGGAAGACATTGAGTATACTGTATTAACGATAAGGGTAAATGTTGATGTGAACTTTTTTTTAGTAAAAAAAATAAATAAAATGTATCAGAAACGCAATCTGTGGGCCTTGCTTTTAATCTTTTATTTCCATTTTTGCATCACATTCGGAATACGCATTTCCCCATGAAGGCACCCAGCCGAACGGCTGTCGTGAGATTGAGAATGCGCTTGGCTAGCACGCGCATTTCCGATAAATGACAACTAAGACGTCTTTTCATGCCTGCAAACGATGCCAAGAGCAATATTTGTGTGCCTAAGCCACAAAGTTACGTCATTAACCAACTATGAGTAGTGAAAAGGCCCATGGTTGATACGCCTGCCCAGAGGGACAGTCAATCAAACCAGTCAGCAAGTGCGCAGCGCTAGTCTAGGCGGTGCGTTTACTGTTGCGCTACTCTGGCCCCCAGCTTTTTAATATTACTTCAGGAGAAAAGTGGTTTTGTCAGTCAAAGTAAGTTCGATTAACGAACTCTCTCTATTGTAAACTAAGTGGCTTTCGTACTTTAAATGACTCCACTCCTTAATTACCTCCACAGAAAATGCCAACACAGTGTTGGGTGATATTCAGGAAAGGCGAAACAAATGTACCAATCTGACAGCGCATGCCTGATGATAGTCCGTTTTTTTCTGACACACACACACAAGAAAAAAACCCCCACGCACACACACATATAGACGGAGATTTTTTTTTTAAAAGGGGGTGATTTAAAACAGGTGACTATTAAGACACACTCGTTCAAGACAGCATGCCAAGAAGCAGAGATTTGCAACAATGTTTCAGCTCAGGCGCGTCAGACAGCTAAATTGGCGCGTCTTGCCAGCGTAATCTAACATCAAAACAAAGGAGGCTCCACAGTTCGTATATTTCGAACTTATTTCATTTCATACCCGTAGCAATGCAAAACGGGCTGATTCCACAGGTCCATGAATGCTTTGCTTGCAATGTGAGAACGTGTGCTCCTTTTGCGGCTGTACATTAGAGACAAACGTCATAACAAAACATAACTGTCCATGGAGTTAAGGCGCTGGTGTGAAACAAGCGGTGGTACTTATTTCTATGTTTAACACATATGGCATAAAGAAAACAGCACATAGCCGTTAAAGCATATGTGGCACATTAGTATATAGTCGTAAAAAGAACAAAGAATGTCTCCGTGGTCAAAACTCCTCATGCACTGTGTAGTATTGTTTGTTCTCCACTCTCGCCTCCCCGAACCTCGACAGACACATGGCGTTACAGAACTCTTTCGCGACGTTGCAGACTCGCCAAACAGGCGACAATCAGGCATTTTCAGACAGAAATTTTATACACTGTTTCAGCTTTACAGTTTGTTGTCCTTTATAAATACCAGGGACCATGAATCGAGAGCCAAGACCAAAATAACACTGACAAAATGAAACGGTATTGTGAGAGCGATAACGGTGCCGCTGTCTCTAACGACCGCTTCGACATATGGCATGACTATATGAACCTTGGGATGATGGTGCAGCAGTTCTTTGCACAACGTCGACTGCCGGACAGAGGGGATGAATCAGTCTGTGAGGGGCGTGCATTGCCTGACCGTTCGCCTCAAAACCACAGGCGCTTTCGGAGTGAATCCATGTCTGCATCAAACTTGCAGACCTTCGATGCACGTTCGCTGGAGTCCATCAGCACCCGGAGCGAGAGCAGCAGGTCCGCCACCAGCCGCGAGGGGAACCACAACAAGACCCCCCGTTACGGTTGTGGATTTTGCAGACAAAATGGAGAGACAGTGGAGATTTACACAAGCCACAAGCTGAAATCTAAAGATGGAAAAGTCATCTGTCCAGTCCTACGAAACTACGTTTGTCCCACCTGCTCAGCGACCGGTGACAACGCACACACACGTCACTATTGCCCAAAGCTAAACGGACTCGAGACCAGCTTTTGGTAAACAGAAATACTTTTCCCAAAATGTAAATATTTCGGAACTTTCTTATGATGTGATGTTCATGTAATGTAGTTGCTTATAGCAAGGTATTCCTTATCTCTTGCTAACTGACAGTGACCGAAATTTTTTTGTGGCTGCATGGTTCATCATTCGTTGACAAATGTTTAAATGGCTAAGCCACAAGTTGCCCGTTGTGTGCCTGATAAACCTATTATTACTGACAAAAATAAAACTTAGTCTTACTTCTTAATTGTTTGATTTTGTGTTGAATTTTTCCTTTAACTGAATCTTCTCACGACGACTACATGGAGTCTTGTAGTTATATGTGAAGCTCATTTTTTTAAAGCGCTAAACTACAATTCAAGATTTTACAGTTGCTACTGACATAGCAGTTCTTTAAGGTAATCTAACACCAAAAAATTAAGAAGAGCAAAGAGTCAAATAAAGAAGTAAAATAATCCCTTCCACATAGGTTTTTAGCATGGCTTGTTTTCTGTACCCCTTTACAGCAATTTAAAAAAGAGCGTTATTCATGTACAACTGAAGTGTATACATGGTGTTAGCATGCAAACCAGCCAATGCCTGAAGGCAATGCCTGAATTTAACGATTCGAAGACGCAAATGGGATTTTCGATACATTTCCATGCAGACAACTGCAGTGCCACTGTCATGCAAGACTATACAGTATATGTATCTCTGGGGAAAAAAAAAAAAAAAAAAAAACATCATAGCAAAGGTGAGGTCGACTTAGACTCAAGGTTTAATTGCAATTTTTACAACGTAGATTACAAGTGCTTCTACAGGAAACACGTGAGATTCAATTCATTCAAAGAACCGGGGATGGGTGACATAAAGTACAAATCACGCGGCTCGTGCGCTTTCATAGGCAATTAATAAGTAGACGTCTCTACTTGTCCCCTCATCCTTTCAAGTCTTAAATAGTATCTTTTTTTACACAAGTTTGGCGTCATTCCCCACCCGTCAAAATATTGTGAAAAGACGAGTACGATGAGAATTTACTCAAACAGAAAAACAAAACGATGGTTTTCTCAAAATGCTGAAATTAACTTAAACCATACAGGCAAAGACCGCACATACAGAAGGTCATTTAAAAGAGGAGGACCATTCATCCATAACGACCGTTTTGACAGAGGGATACTTGGCCGTTACCGCACAGCTGGGCCCCTTTAGTCCGTTAGAATCTCGGTTAAGGGTCCAAATGAGAATGCCCCTGCGTTTTTAGACAGGCAACATCCTTAAACAAACCCTGTGCCTGAAGAGCATTCTGGGTCCTGATGATGTTTAGAGGAATCAGTCCTTCACACAGAAATGAGAGTTTTGAAGGCTCATCGTAAGTAGTACTCTATGGCAGCCGAGAAAGCGGCGAACCCTCCACAGCCCAGGACTCCTGCCTTTAGTCCAGCTGACAGACAAAGAGAGTCATGACGATGAGTCTTACAGCAGAGACATGTAGGCACTCAGCAATATGTGTTTCAACTGAAGTACATTAGTGCATATGGCTTAGGCAGAGAGCAAAAGCAAATAAAATTTACCTCTGAATCCGATTGCTCCCCCAGTAACACAGCCACTGTAGACAGCGTTTTTCCAATCTGATTTACCACGGTGCTGTGGGGGGGAGGTGTGAGAATGATGTAACATCAAATAACGTAAAAAGAGGTAACTACTAGGATAGTCTCCTGGAAATATTTAAAATAATAGTTAAAAAAAAAAAAGTTCAGCATGTTTTTTGGCAAGATATTGTAAGGTCAAGTGGTTGATTTGATATTAATTTATAGTTGAGGTGTTTAATGACATTAAAAATCAAATTGTTGTTCAGAATCAAACTTATTTATGAGGGCAATACAATAACAATACAAAACAAAGGCAATACAATAACAATACAAAAAGTGTGACACAATTTGATATCCATCTTGAAAAAACAAAATGAGCATTATCTTATGAAGGAAGATATCCTATAGTGTGGTTGTCTTTTGAAACTGAGTTGGAATTAAGAATCGATATTATATTTCTGACTTATTCAACACATACTCAAAGATAATTTACATTGGAATGTGTGTTTGTGTGTCAGTTTGAATGTGAACGGGAGACGTACCGACTCAATGATGCACTCGGTACAGGAAAACATAGCGCCCACTATGGCAAAGTTTTTGGCATAAGACATTCCCCTCTGGCCCATGTCTTTCAGGACTTCTCTTGCTGTAGGCGTTCTCAGTGGATCTTTAGGGTCAAAGCCCACATTGGTGTCAATGCCTGCTGTAAACACACCAAATGCTCCTCCCAGCACAAACCCTATGGAAGAAAACCACACCACATTGTGACAACAACAAATCATAATAACCTATAGCTCAACCGTGAATCCCTGGTAGACCAACGCCCACGAGTACCTCCCTGTCTACATAACATATCTATGACTCTTCTTTTGTTTCTATCCACTGACATCATTTTGCAGGATCCTATTTACATTTATTGCAGAACGCATACCCCTGACTGTACCTCTAATCTTAAGTGCTGAAGGATGACTTGGGGTCATTTTAACCGTTGTAGGTGAGGGTAATCGTTGAACGAGTAAATAAACAACATTTAAGCTACAGATATCGCTATGCATGCAGAAAAACAGTACTAAATTGATGTCAGACGCTGGTTTGTTACCTCCTACACAAGCCAGAACTGCTTTAAACGCGCAGCTTTCCATTCCTCGCTCTATCATCTTCTGCTCGTCCGATTTTTGTGGGGTTGGCAAACCACCCATTATGCTTGGATTTAGGTCTTTAATTTGTCTCTTGTCGCCAATCAGGTGATCCAGGATGAGACTGTACTGTAATGTTGTATTTTCGCTCCCTGAACCCACCGAAGCAGGGCTCGTGCTTCCCGAACTCGAGGCATCGCTCCCTCCAACGGACGCAGCCATGATGGTTGTTCACTGTCCCTTTCAGTGAGTAAATTAATGAAAAATAAACGAACCCTAGATTCGCTAAAGCCCAGCGAATTCCACACAGCAAAATAAAAAGCTAAATCTGAAACCTATCCGAAAGTTCATCTTACATGAATTATTTGGCTTATATAAATATTGTTTTCTTTTTAAGGCTTAAAATAGCTTTAACTAAGTGCAGCAGGTCAGGTCTGCAGTCATTCTCGCAGATTCGACATTATGGTTTAAAGAAGACGTAACTGACCTTCTCCAGATCAACTTTACGATTTAAAATTAATTAACAGGGTTTCCTGTCAATATATCCTTCTTGACACATTTTGTTCCAAATTATATTATTATTTATAGGTGCCCTTTAATTGTGAAATATATACTTAATGTATTTAATTCCTGATTTCTCTCTTCTAGTTATTTTAATTTTTTTGTCTCATTCACGCATTCATACAAGAGAAATGAAAAATGTAAAATTATCGTTAAATGAACCATTTAAATGCAAACAGAACTATGAAAATGAACTAAATATAGCCTAAATGTGTCTATTTCTGAATGCATGAAAAGTTGAGGACTACACATCCCAATAGCCACCTGGAGCATTGCACCATGCATGCGCGCTCCACCTGGCGGGTGACTTTAGATTCGCGCTCGAGCATCCCCAGCAACAACACGCCAACGGTCGAGAACAGGTGAGCAATGACACGAATATTTTTTGTACATTTGTAAGCTATCTTTTGAGCTCTCAGATCAGTGTAAACAGTAGGGTCACAACCGGATTTAGTCGGAGTTGACGATGACATTTAATTCATATTAGCTCTTCGCCGAGCAAAAATGTAACGTGGACCAGTTGTTGTCCGTAGTTCAGCGCACTTTTCTCAACGGACGTTTGATACTGGCGAATACAAGATAGGCTTTGAACTGTTATGTTATGCCCACTGCATGGAAGAGATGATCCCGTCTTTGCCCGTCTTGACTGAGACATAGTTTGTTTCCCCCTCTTTTTTACTGTAGTGCTTATCGACCCTGAGAAAATACTGCAGTAAACGTTGCCGTGAGAGCAGATATTTGTCATTTACAGATGTGAAAATACCCAGTATGGCATGATTTCTTTGGTGTGGTGTATAGCTTCTTTCTGATGATTTGTCATTATAATTTATTTTAATTGGATCTTCAAACAGAGTCCAGAGTAAGTCAGGATCTTTCTAATGCGAGGTTGTAACTACTGGATCAGTAGCTGAAACCGTATTGGGTATTTCAGAGGCAACGTATTAATAATGGTAAAGGGTAATGCTTTTATTGATGTTATACTGCAAAACGTGAGCATATCCAACTGTTGACCACGAACCGAGTTTAACCAGTTACTATATGATTATTAATACTGGTAGTTACAGTTCTTAAGTCAACAGAAACGTGGTCATCTGACTGTTATTACGAATTTGAATGCCAGAGATAGTTGTACCGTATTTAACAAAATTCACCTCATAACTTAACCATATAGGTTTCGCCATTGCGCAGTTTACAGTGTTGTAAATACTGCTGTTTATACCGTACTGTTGTATAACTTTGAGTGATTGGAGTTTTTTTTTGTAGTGTTAAGCTACCCGATCAGGGAAATTCGCCGCTCCTTTCCACCGCGTTGTGGAACACATCATTCTTTTTTATTTTTTTAAATTACTGTACCGTTACGTCCCCGGGATGTGTAGCTGTAGTGAAACCTGTGCAGTCAGTTTTTTGTTATTTTTTTACCGCAGTCACCTGTGAAAAGTTACCGTTTATTTCTATAATGGATCCCTAAGTGGTTCATTAAGGCAGACACACGTTGTGACAGGGCTTCCGCTCCTCCAATGAAATATGATCATGACTGGACTTTTCCCATATACACACTTATAAACAGTGCGGGTAGTGTTTAAAGTATTTAAACAGCCTGGCACGGCCTATTTAAAATCATTAGCAGAGTTACAAAGGGCTGTTTACTGTCTGGTAGTTGTGTGCGTCTTAATGGCGTAGGTTTGCACGGAGCTGTCAGATTTTGCCTGGATTTTTTGATTAGCTCAAAGAGCACGTTTCTAATCGTTTTAATACCTCATATATCAAAACGGAAGACTGGAGCTCCTAACTTTAAGCATAAAATCCATCTTCAAAGGAAATTCTTTCTGGAGCTAGACAGTTGACTGTGCCAAATCTGAGTGATATTTTTTAAATGTTTGCGTCACGTGTCATAAAATTGAGCTCCATTGCAGGTCCGTGTTCTTAAGGGAACTGTTTGAGCAGACAGGTATGATGTCATTAAATGGTTAGTTGATCAGAAAGCATCATAAAATACAGGTCGCATTCCTATCTACAGACTACACACAGTTTACCTTGGGGGAAATCCAGTGGAAAACAAAATCTCATTTCCCATATTCAGACTTCCCTTTTTTGGGTTTTTTTTTTTTCATTTATTTTTCTTTCTTTCTTGCAGACTACAAAGACTGAATCAACGGCCAAAATAAAACTTCTTTCCCAGTTATGTGAAAGCTATTTGCAGGAAATGACACCCTTGCTTTTCTCAGGACAAGTCATCCAAGAAATGGAAATAGCACGAAGGCAGTCTCTGGCATCCATGGCCAACTTCTCAGTACAGAACACACTGTCCTAGATGTAGACCTAGCTTAGCTCCCTATACAAGTAAAGCCAGCCACCAGACTGAAGCAAAACCGCCAGTCTATAAAGAGACTGTTTAACGTAGACTGTTTCAGCTACACTCTACTATTCCTTATTTTTCAGTTTTCCTCCTAGTTTTTGTGGTTTACGCATTCAGAGGTTTATAGTTTCTCAGCCCCGTGACTGTAAACCAAAGGAAGTTTGTCTCCTCTGTAATAGTGAGGGAGGCTTTTGTAAATTGACCCAGTATTGCCTCTCTTGATGTTTTTAAAGTCACTGTTAATGCACGTGTATGCTGTTGGCTCCTTGGCCCTTTCTTAGCTGTATCTCCTGGCTAATGATGTCATTACAACACAGTGGAGGCCATTCAGCCCAAAACCAATCAAGTCTGTCATGAGTATCTGGTCATCTATTTCATTCTGAACAGACTTGTACAACTTGTTCATCAGTGATGTGTAAGGTATACTTTCAGGTCCAGTGAAAGGAACCAACGCGTGTCATTCTTGACATCAGTTTATCAGTAAACCTGCAGTGTGTGGAACAGTTGAGTTTGCATCTCTGTGTCTCGTGCCATCTTGCCTAGACAGATAAATAATGTGGTTTGTAGTCATGCAGGGCTGAACCAATCCTTTCTGCTTCCCAGAACATGCTTCTACACTGAAACTGCTTCCTAATCACATTGTCCTCTTTGCTCTACTGAGCTCATTACAGAAACAGGACATACGCGCGCGCACACACACACACACACACACACACACACACTCAAGGGGAGCAGGGTGACTATAAATAGTCTTTGGCCCCTGGAAAGGAGGGGCAGGTCCAGCTGTGAGAGAGAGGTAGGGGAGGCCAATTCCCATTGGTTGCCACGATGTGTACGTGTATACGTGTGTGTATGTGCGTGTGTGTGTGTGCGTGCATGTGGGTGTGTGTGTGTGTGTGTGTGTGTGTTTGGGGGGCCAATAAGGAGCATTCTCACAGGTCTGGAGAGTCTAACTAACTGATATATATCTGTTACAGTCAGACTAATGCAGGTGTATCCGTGTGTGCGTCACTACATATTTTGTGTGTTAAAGGATTCCAGAGTTTGCTTTAACCCAGGAGATGTCCTGTTTGGGGATCCGAGTGGGGTTGATTAGCGGCATGTAGAATTGACGGTTCTATGTCCAAAGGATTGTGTTAGTTTAGCCAAATGTCATTCTTCTCTGAATCTCAGACACATTTGCCATTTTACACAATAGTATGTGAATGATATCTGATATATATATATATATATGTATATATATATAATATGTATATGTGTGTGTGTGTGTGTGTATGTATACATACACACACACATACACACATATATATAGCCTATATATACATATCTGTGTCTTTTGATAAGGAATGTAAACATTATTTTAATTGCAATATTGTATAAATAATCTTTACACAGTTCTGTGTCTTGAGATGATAAAAAGCGCTTCGTGTTAGAGACCCTTGATTACCTTTTTTTTGCCTACATTTGTTCAGATAGACCCCTCTGTAGTTCTCACGTATGTTTGTGTGTGTGTATTTTTCATGGCCAGTTTGATCTTAGTCATGGAGGCTGTTTATTTTACGTTGGTTCATGCTTCGTGTAATCGAGTGCTTGTGTTCATGTGAATTTGTGCGCATGTGTCAGTGGGAACACATGAAAATTAGTCTCTACAAATGTGTGTGTGTGTGTTTATTATTGTGTGTATGGGTGTTGAGTCACCTCTCTTAGTCTCAGCATGTTGAATGAGAGAGAGAGAGAGAGAGAGAGAGAGAGAGAAGGCACTGTAGTGTTCTAACCACCACACACATTGGATGCTCCCCTAGCAACACCACACTCTCTTACTACAGTCACACAGTGTACTCTAGCCCACATGATTCAGAGCAGTACCAGTGGCAGGTCCTATTGAAATAACACCACCAATAGTGTAGCGGCTATGTTAATGGGCTTCTGCTTGATGTGGCTTCTGTATGCTGGGCTACGACCTGCTTGTTTGTTTTCAGACAGCATACCCATTTCAGCAATTAGTATTAATTTAACTGCTTTGTGTTGCATGTGGTGGAGTATCTAAATGGAATGAATTTTCCTCTTTAATACAGTTTACTGTGGTGCTGTTACACAGGTGATAATGTCACATTCAGTTCAGAGACTGACTGATAAACAGTGTCCAGGCTGTTGATCAGTTCTGACAGCATGCCTTCAGATGCCTGGGCAAGATAAAAACAGCTCTCACATGTATGCTGCAAAATCAGCTTCCCCTTATGAAATGCTTTAACACATAGGCACACAAGAAGAAGGCATGCAGTCTATACAGATAGTACTAACCTTGTGTTTGCGTAAGCATTGCACAGGAGCGTATGAAACCCCTGTGATGTTGTAAATTCTCACACTTTATGCTCAGTATGTTCATAGTGCGTGTAATTACACGTTGGAACACATAATACAACATGACAGTCAAACCACACATGCATGCTTATTACAGAGTACTCCAGGAGTTAATAGATCTAGATTCTCAGCTGGTTTGGTAGATGCAGTGGAGAGCGAGATTGGGAAACGCAGTGTTGTGGTTTACAGTGCTGTTGTTTAGAGGGATTCTGTTTTAGTTCAAGCATGCAGTGCGGTTGAACTCGTGGGCCTTAGAGACATTGTAGAGGGCTGAGGTGAATTTCTGTTGTCAGGGAAACCACAGGAGGCTGTCGCTTGTCACCTGATGCCTGTTATCTGCATCTCAGTGTTGCCACAGACTTGACAGTGCGAGGGGCCTCTTTGATTTCACGCAGATTGACACAGTAGCGCTCGAAAGTTGTGGAAGCCATTCAAGATGGGTTTTCCACACTGTCAGGACGGGATTTACTTCTCCTCATCATTGGCCTACTTTGTCCCAAAATATGAATCAATCACTCAGCCTCTCTGTGGGCCGTATTCAGTTCAGCTGGCTTCACCTATTCCAGGAACAGGACAAGGCTGCACAAATATTTTCAGTTGAATTCAATCAAAGATTTTTTTTTTTTTTTCCCTCATGACGGTTTAATCATACCGCGTAACAGGGATACACGGCAAATTCCAGCAGCTTTTTTTCCCCTTAAAACGACCTCTAATTTACAGGCACGAAAAAGTTCTCCATAAGGAGAAAGATACTTTCTCCTTATGGAGATCTTCTGGAGATTGCAGTTAGCCTCTTTTCCTTATCCCTCTATCCCTCTCTGTCCCAGTGCCTGTCTGGCCTTCAGAAAGGGCACTGGGGGCATTTATCAGTGCCCAGGATGGATCCGTAGAGAGATAGGCTGGTCTTTTACCCGGACGCAGGCACTAATTACAGAGATAAGGGCTGCCGGCAGAGGGGACGTGCTCCAGTTTGGCATCGTCGTAGTCCAAAGTAGGACGGCGTGGAAAGCATGTACCTTCAGACCGACCTGGGATCTCTCTCTGCTGCTCTAGCGCTGTCCCTCCGCTGTGGTTTTACTCTGGAATATTGTGAATGGTTTTCCTCTGGAGCCCCACGGCTACTGAAAGTAAGGGGTTTTTTTGTTGTTTTTTTTTTAAGTATTTTCAATTCCTCATTTTAATTCTGACGTTTGTTTCGACGAAATAAAGTCACGCATCACCTACATCACAGCAAGAGACTTAAAGATGTTTTCTTGCACACGTATACCTTTTAATGCACCTGGTAGTTTAAGTCTGATCTGCAATCTAAGTTATGGTGCTGTGTCTATTTGCCTGTAATGAAACTCTATTATAACGTGTTTTTTGGCTTTGCTGTGGATATTGAGAGACCATTAGCTGAGGTAGATGAAGTTGTGGCTTTGCTGTTTTTGACATAATTGATTGTTCTCCCCGTTCTGTTTCCGTGCCAGTGTTTTAGGATTATCCATCTTCAGATTGACACCCCAAATACATGTTGATGAAAAACAAGACATTGTGCTTCTGCTGTATCTATTTATCAAACTCACAAAAACCATACGGTCAATGCAAGTGGTTGTCAATGCTTCTGAGCACCAAGCCAACACGTTTTTTTATACAGGGAGTGTAGGGTAATCTTGAGACTGTGCTCTGTGGTATGTCTTTGGCTGTGGGTCTTACTTTGACATAGCCTGGTGAGGCATGTTTGAAAGAGATGACTTAGATGAACGGTCCTGATAAAGAGGCATCCGGCGGTGTGCAGGCAGAACTCTGGTGCAGTGTCTGGAGTTTTGGCAGGTCCTGGGTTCAGGCGCTGGAATGCACAGAGGAAATGGACCGCATTCCGACTTTGCAAATCACTGTCAGGCTGTCTGACTGTGGAACGCTGAAGATCAACACGTTAGTTAGTCCCAGACGCGGAATCCCAGTCAGTAGACTCAATACTGAATGAACTGAAATGAGTGCACACGCAGAGGAGCAGGATAGATCGCCAAATAAGAAATGGTAGAATGGCAAATGGTAGAATAAATAGTATTGTGTTTTTTATGTTTGTTTATTGTTGGATTTTTGGGATTGGGGTGGTGGGAGTGGGGGGGAGGGTTGAGCGACCTCAGGGGTTGTAGGCTACTGTCTGTGTTAAAGAAAAATGTCCTATCTGTGATCTGTTCAACCGTGAAAGCTGTCTGAAACTGACCTTCTTCATCTTTTGATCTTGAAATAAACTCATGGGAAAAGGGGTTTGTGATGCAGGCAGATGGATTTCAAATGCAGTGTGACAAAAAGATCGGGGCGGTTCAAATTAAGTAAACAGATGCTCACATGGAATCAGACCTATTTTCTTTTACAATGGATTACAACGGTCTTATGAAATGACAAAGAAATGTAAGCCTAACTCAATGACAAATACCACAGTCATTTAAACAAAAACAGCAAGCCCTCTGAGGTAGGTCCAGAGACATCCCTGTCTTCAGCTCTTCAGAGGCGCTCACGGAGAATTTTCTAGCATTGTCAGAGCATTTTTTCATTGGGAGTTGTTGACATACCAGAAGAGACAGTTTCTCAAACAGACAAATTATTGAATGGTATCGATTAATCATACGAATACGAACGACTTTATCAATTCCGAGGGAAATTCGAGTGCCACAACAGCGCCATCCAGCACAAATCAAACACGAGAATGGAATAAAATAATAGAACACAGAGTGTGTTATACAGTGACATTGTTTGATGTTGATCCAGGGCAAACACAGTGTCACAGTCCTTTCAGGATGAACAGGGAAAACAAGTTCAATTCGTGTGCGGGTGTAGCACGACTTTATTCATGGCGCACGAGGAACGCTGGCATTGTCACCCTCCACCTGTTCGAAAGAGGCCAACACCCATTTACATCCTAATATCTGTCATACCAAACTGCTGATAATAACTAGAATTATACAGTTGTCAAAACACACCCTCTGAGCTGCCTATGCCTAACTAGCTCGGCTGGTCAAGGAACAACGTCAAAGAGAAAGAGAAGGAGCGTGTTTTCAAATAGTTAGGCTATGAGTGAATCTGCTGCACTGTGAATAGTGCTGAGCTAATATTAACCATGGCAACATCACTTTGTGTCACAGTCACCATGGCAACCTGTACGTTCTCAGATGCGTCTTTCTCGTAGCCTATAGGCTGAATGAGGTCACAGAGCTGGCGCAGGCTGCAGAGTTCTGATTCCAGGCCATGGGTTTTTTTTGGGGGAGTTTACACTCTCAGAGCTTTGACAGCGCATAAACAGGAAGCTCTGCCCCTCAGGGACAGTAGTTTCTAGGAGAACGATGAAATACCCAATGAATTAAACATGAGTTTGAACTCTTTCATCCAGGCGCAGTTTGGAGACCCTTACAGAGTACGGTACAGTAATGAACAGTGAGGATCAAGAAAGGTGTCAGTTCTCGCAGTATGTGTGTGTTCTCTGCGGCAATGCGGTTATGGAAGCAATCCTGCACGATGTGGACCGAGGAGTTTTTGACCAACGCAGAAACTCGACTTCACTCGCCTTTTTTTCCTCCCTCCTCCTATAGCTCCCTCTTTCATTTTTCACACGCTATCTCTTTTTGATCATAAAAGTGCTGATAAAGTGCTTTCATCCTGAGTCCATTTCATACTCTGTATCTAAGCTGCATCTTAAGTGTCTGACTTTGGGAAAGCTGGATGCAGTAGTAACAGGAACACTGTCTCTCCATAACTTAAATACAAACTACTTCCTAATTCCTCTCTCCAGCTCACAAAATAGCTAATGAATAGGCTATACAAGTAATGTGTGCATAATATAAACAATATACACTTATGGAAGTAAAGTATTGCTTCTGATAGCTTCCTTCTTTCTAACCGTTGATCTAATTTTGACCCTCAGGCTAGGAATGAAGAAAGGCAGATGCCCTTAAACCATTTGGTTTGATATCGATCTCATCGTCTGTGCCATGTGAATGCTCTCTGAGATCACAATAGAAATGAGAGATGTTTGATTTCACGCTCTGTGGTGAGGAAGAGGTATTTGCTTGCCCTTGGCGTGTTCTAACCTGGTTTCTAAACCTAACCTGGAGTGACTGTCATCCCCATGTTGTCTTATGCTGTTATCATCATGTGCAGCTGAATATCAGTCAATTAATGTGTATTTTCCTTTGATATTTGAACTGTTGAGGTTAACAGAATCTGAATGATATTGACTGGAAGACTGAGCCTCGTGTGCCTGTTGTAGCTCATTAGCTTATTACGGTCATAAGTTCATGACTTTGTAAATCTCTGTGTTTTACTGTAACTCTTTGCTATCCAAACCCTCTATTTCCACTGATGACTCAGAGTTCCCTTAAACTTCATGTAAGAACTGTGTCGAAAGGCTAAACATGCAGCATTGTCCGTCGGAAGGCATCTCACTCATGCATCTTTACTTCTTAGTGCCTACAGTTCCTCAAATGTCCCTGGGTGTTTATAGATGAGCCTGCAGTCACTTCCTGTGCTTTCAGATCCCACACAGAATCATGGGATATCTGTCCGTCACCACAGGAGAGGAGGCAGGGCGGGGGCTGAAGACTTCCTGTTTCACTTTATGATGCTGGGTTCATGACTTAGCACTTAACACACACACACATACGCGCACGCACACTCAGACACTCGTACAGCAGTTCCAGGTGCTGAGCAGATGTGAGGGATCCGCTGACGTGGAAAAACGTGGCTTTCACGCACGCTCTTAACACACAAGCACCGGGAACACACACTGTCCTCTTTACGCTCTTAACACACAAGCACCGGGAACACACACACACACACTGTCCTCTTTTGACACTGCACTGTCTTCAATCTTAAGCACAGAGTGTTAGACAGTCTCTTTTCCCCATGTATCTGTGTTAGAAGAGCAGCTTCCGCCCTGTTTATGAGTAATGTCAGTGACTTTCTCGCTGAATCAGCTAGCTGATTTCACGCATGTCGGTAAGCTGTGTTTACTTCAAGGATATGTCCAGTTAAGCCCATTGATATTGAGGTCTTGAGACCATCACCAGAGCTAGCTCCTCAGGTAGTTTTCCGTGGATTCATTTTTACTGCGTGTTGAAAATGAAAGGTCTTAGTCCAATAGCCTGCAAGAGGAGAAGGCCAGTTCCCTCAGTGTTGTAACTGGTTTTTTTCTATGGACTCCATATGCTTAGCAGACTTGCTGTGCTGGTTTGTAGTGAAGTCAAAGATGAAGATAGCAGTACAGGGAGTGTGACTGACACACACTAAAGGAAAAGCCATAAACCCAAGACACCGCAAAGAATAACTGTGATATAGTGTCCTTCATAGGAAATTATTTAAGGATGTATGTCTGAAGTTTAACATGACATTTATGGGCAGTTTAAGAGAGGTCCTAGTGAGAATGGAAGCGTATAGCCTATGGAGCAGTAGTTTCTGTGTGACCTTCGTCTGTAAGCTGATGGCTTTTTTCCTGCGTAGGAGCCAGCCGCCCCCTTTCCCGGGCTCAAAGCCACAGCTGGAAAGCTTTGGGCTGGAGTAACGTAGGTCTTGATCTGTTTGTCTTTAAGGTTGTCATAGAATTGAACTCAAAAAGATGGGATTGTATTTTGGACCATTGTGTGGGAACCAGTCCCACGGTTCTTGGGCCTAGAGCCACGGCTAGTGCATAGAACAGAAGGGCTACTCAGAGCTTGGCTAATTAGACCTCAATATATTAGTCTTGGAATATCTGTCATAGAGTGACGACAGAATAAGATACAAGTGGAATCTTTTAGTACGAAACCTGCTATGTGGGAGCCGGCCTCCGTTCACTGGCTCAAGGCCACAGTGAATGGCTGGACAAGGGCAGCTCTGGGATTGCCTGGACCGCCTTTGTCTACTGGTTTTTGAGTGGTGATGGAATGTCATGCATCACAATAGGATTCCATTGTCTGTAGGCCAGTGCTTGACTTCAAACAACACTACTGGGACTAAAAAAAAAAAAAAAAGAATATTTTTCATTCTGTTAAATCAATAGTCAAGCCTTGACTTGGGATTTGTCATTTTTGTCTTTACTTTGATGTATTGTGTTCGTGTATTGTTTTATTTATTTATTTATTTATTTTTGAACAGCAGATGCACATAGTCTATGTGCATAGAAAGGCATCTCATTATATACGAAGGCTATGTTTCAAAGACAGTTCAGTGTGTCTGTGCAGCCCACTTAAAACTATGAACATCCAAACAAGCCTCTTTTCTTTGGAAACAGTCATCCTGTCCTCAGAGAGTTTATCAGGTCACATCTAAATGAGCTGAGTGTTTAACCTCACCTTTACAAATGCATTACCCCAGCCCCTGGCAGTTAAGCAGAGAAAATAATGGTGTCTCCTTTCAGAGAGAAATACACAAAGTATATTTACTAGTGCATACTTCCTCTCATGTCAGATCCCTCTCTCTCTTTCGCTGTCTTCCTTCCTCTCTGCCTGTCTCCCTCTAGTTTCCCTTCACACAACAGGTGGCTGTATGAGAGTGAGCCTGTTGGCTGTCTGCTGCTTCGCTGCATTGCTTTGCATTATTTAACTGTTGACGCTCTGTTCTATTAGTTACAGTGTGATTCTAGAGCCTCTCTGCCTAACACATTCAGTCATTCAGTACAACGGCCTGGCCAGCGTCACGCCATAGGACTCAAAGGCACCTGAGAAGATGAGGACTGTTGTTCTTCTTACTGAAAGCACACTCATCAGCACTTCACTGCGTGTGTTTGAAAAGAAGACAAAGACGCACTGAGAAATGTTTTTCAAACAGCGACAACATGTGTTTTTTTAGCTTTCAAATTTCAGATTCAGGTTAGCCCCCGGTGGGTATGTTTTCATACTCTGCGGTCATAAAACCTTTACCGTAATATTATGATTTGGCATTGGATAACCATACTTTCCCCAACCCCCCAATGTCTCTGTTTACTTAATGGACTTTCCTATGTTTCTCTTAGTGCTTAAGGCCTAAAGCCCAAACAGGCTCTTTCTCCTGATCCTCTCCACACTCTGCTCTCCAGTAGGATGTAGATGATGTTTGGGTGTGCTGAATAGCTCTTCAGAGCTGGTGGTTGGAGTGGCACACAGACAGTGGCTCGAGTGTTGTGTGTTCTGGCAACAGCTTTAAAGCAAAGCTCCCTCTATCAGACTCAGTTTGTTTCTGTCAGCGCGAAGCATGCAGTTTTTCTGTTAATCACGCCTCAAGATCTGTTACGTGCCGGGGTGTAAAACAGGATGCGGTGGCTCATAAAAAAAAAAAAAAAAATCTCCTCAAATTTCTTAGTCATTAACAGGGGCTCTGAGCAAGGGCTTTTTTTTTTTTCCTTTCGAGTAGCTCAGAAACGTGGTCCGTCAAAGTTCCACATTTGGTGCCGACCGCAAACGCCTGTTTTCTTCTGAATTGACACTCTGCTCTGCTTTTTGGGTATCTCTCAATGTCTCCCTCCCCTCCCCTCCTCTCTCTCTCTCTTCCTCTCTCTCTCTCTCTCTCTCTCTCTCTCTCTCTCTCTCTCTCTCTCCCCCTCTCTCTCCCTCTCTCTCTAGTTTTGTTCTTATGTTCTCTCTCTCTTCATTGTGTATGACCTTGTATTGCTGGGTGACTTTAATTGGGTAAGATATAAAAAGGAGAATAGCGTTATGCTGAATATGTTCTCGAGCTGAAAACCGTTTTCTCTCGTCACTATTCCACTCATGTGCTCTTTTTAGAAACACAAAGATGTGCTTTGTCAGCCTGTGTCTCCGACTCTCAGAAAAGGAGATTTAAACATTAGGTATGACTGCATCCATTCAACAGAAACAGCATCTGCTTAGAACCTCAGATATTTCAAATGTGAAAAACCCCGGTGTATGAATAAAAGCACACATCTCCTCTAAGGACTGTTTACAAAGCGGTACTTCAGGATGACTGCGTGTACAAAAACATTGTTGTGACTCCTGGACATCAGCTGCCAGCCCACATGGTCACAGGTTAATCTAGTGACTTTGGTTTAAGGAAAGGCAAAGGCTTGGACCGATAGACTGGGATGCAGTTGTTGGCTAAAATGACCAAGTCAGATATAGAATTAAGTGCCTTCTACCAGTAGCACTGTGTCAAAGTAATGTTCAGTCTGAAAATGAATCTTTCGTCCCTGCCCCTGCTCCTATACCATGCTTGCTGTTTGAGCTTGTGACGATAAACAGGGGGATACTTCCATCTCTCTCTCTCTCTCTCTCTCTCTCTCGCTCTCCCTCCCTCACTCTGGTGTCCTGCTGGTTGTGTGTAGTGTGTAGACAGGCAGGAGTGGGTCTCTGTCTGGGCTGTATGGATAACTGGTGTGTGACTGACTGACACTGCAGTGTGAGAGAGCTGCTCTGAACTCATAGGCAACTTGCACTAAAGTCTAAGTTACTCTTTCACAGTCTGGATTTGTACATCTCTCCTGCTTCAGGGACCAGTTCCTTTTTCCAGTAAGTAAAGCTATTTCTCTTTATCCTTCTCACACCTCTGGGAGTTTTTGCTGTTTTTTTGTTTTTTTTTTCATCTGATAAAGTTAATTATGTGACATCTGCTGTTATGAGGAATTGAAATCTTTCATTTTGGGTGAGGTTCTTCTTTCATTTGTTTGAGTGGCGGTCACTTACATCATGTTGCATGCGTAAAGTGTAATGTTAACTGCATTCATGTACAGGGGAGCACCCCAGGGCTCACATCTATTGTTTCACATCCTTTGGTTGGAGTTATTGAAAATATCGTTAGCGTACGTCTTTGCCCTGAAGCACAGCTTAGCCAGGCGCAGTTTGTGTCTTTTACATTCAGCATTACATTGATCGTCATGACAGAGATCTAAAATGGAATATTTCTGGAACATTCCTGCCCTGTAAATGTCTTGTCAGGGTCATTCTGACATGTTCTCTTAGTCATTTTAAATAGTTAGATATTAAAGCAGTAAAATCAAGGGCTGATGATAGCACTGAGAGATCAAAGAGAGGAAGTGACCCAGGCCCTGGGGTTCAGCCCAGCATCCACTCTGTTCAGCTCTGCCCTGGCCTGTCATTCTGCACCAGACACTCTCACTAGCACCCTGCTGGCCCGGGCAAAGTCAGCCGCTCTGGCCTGAATCGCGTGGACACTAGCATGTCTTCACTTTCTCTGTCTAGATGCTCAAGATGGACTGTTGAGAATTTTTATGAGCGTGTTTTTAGTGCAAATTCAACTGCGTATGTGTGGGTGCTCTAATGACGTGAATAATTTGTTTTACTGTGATCCTGGCTGGGTTGTATGTACTGTTAGCTGTCACTTGCCTCTGTGCATTTTTAGTTACCAAGTTTTCTGGGTATGGCTGATAACACACATAGTATGTAGGCGTGAGCCTAATTCTCAGCCACAGTAACCGCATCAGCCTAGCCCTTATTCAGTCATGACGGTAGTGGGATAGTTAACAGAAGCATGGCTACCACACACACACAGACTGAGAACACTCATAATGTACTTCCTCTCTGTCTTCCTTAAAAAACAGCAACAGGAAGCTGACAGCAGGTTGTTGAGTGTTGCCTCATCCTCCTCCCCCCTAAAAGGAGAGAGAGAGAGAAGGAGAGAGAGAGAGACCCTTTTCACACATGCGGTTTTTGCCAACAATGTTCCGAAAGAGAGCACCTCCTTCTTTCGTTTTTCTCTAACTGTCAGCATACCGACCTGCTTAGACCCTGACTGGGATCAAAGGGCTCTTTAAAAACGACTCAGGTAGGCTCTGGAGCACCTTTCTGCTGTTTCTGCACTTAAGTCTTTTGTGTTTCAGAGGCTGAAGGACCTCAGGTCTTATGTGGAGTGTGAAATATGCTGATACCACCAAGTCCCTCCTAGCTTTGAAATGATACGTTGTTAGGGGAAAGAGGCGTGGGCTTGACTGAAGACTGTGTGTAGTTATTTGACAAAAGTGTATGTTCAGTTAATCGATTTGCTGATTACGATGCAGTAACCCTGTCAGCGTGGTGACCAATAAAGCACATATTATCTAAGGAGGATGATTCACGGCAAAACAGGAGCATTAGCCCCGTAACAGATTGACTGTGGTGAGTTTGGAGCTGTTATTGTGACTCCTCAGTGCCAGGGATTGTTTTTCTGTGCTGGTGCCCACTCTCTGCTGGTGCCCACTCACTCTGTCTGCAGCACGTGTCAGTCATTTGGTTCTTTACCACTGCAGAATCATCGGTGCTTTGGTTATTCAGTGCTACGGGGGCCTCGCACGCCTTCCCTCCGGCGTGTTGGATCGCCGAACGAGAGGAAATAGGATCAGAACGGGGAGTGTGAGAAGCAGAACTCTCTCCCTGTCTTTCTGTCTGTGTGATTCGCTTTGGAGGAGAAAGATCGTCTCCTCAAACAAAGAGAATTGTTGAATTATTGAACTGAGATGTAATGTTTGGTCTCATTTATCATTTACACGGCTGAGGTCTGAGGCCTTAGGCCTGATGTTCTGCCCAGCATTGTGTAGGTTTTCTCCTCATGCTCCACATGATAACTGCAGTTACTGTCACACCTGCAGAAATAGATCTGTTCTGTGTCTTGATTTGAGTGCCTCAGAATCAGGTAGGGCTGTCTCTGTGGCTGTCTGTTCAGTCCAGTTTCAATCTGTTCTTTTGACGCTTTCTCCACCAGCTCTCTCGGGACCATTAGGATCTAATGGGTCTAATGACCCATTACAGAAATCTAATGGGTCTAAATGACTCATGAGATCCTAAGATTAGATCCCGTTAGGAGCTCACTGTGCCTCTTTAAAAAAAATCTCTCTTTTTGCTCTGGAATATGCACCAGGAGGTTTCAGAACAAATGCCCTTTCAATGTAGCCTGTGTCCAATCCAGCATCAAAGGGCTGATGTTCTCAGATCCGTTCAGTTGGTGAACGAAATGCTGCAGTGTGTCTCTGAAGGAAAAGTGCAAAGTTGGGAGAACTAAATGATTTAGTTCAGCAAGTAATTAAGCCAGCAAATTATAAATGGGTTTCTTTTTCGTAATGAAGAGGATTATTCAGACTCTCAGAAGCTCTGATCTCGGCCTAAGGCTGGTTGAGCGGAGTAACTGAGATGCTTTATTATGATTTAAACCCGTATCTTTGTGTATGAGAAGACATGAGGCAGAGAAACTAATGAGGAAAAACAGAGATGTTTTCTAGTTATAGTCACCCTGACCCACAATGTCAGTCTGCTTTTAGGAACAAACCACATGAGGAATAAAACTGAAATCTCTTCTCAAAAGTAAGTATAATTAAGAAAAAGGACAAGCCCATACTTATGGGTGGGGTAACTGCAGATCATATTCCATATTTTTACTCATTTTTGTCCCCCCCAGCTATTTGCCTAACTAGGCCTAATGCTTAGAAAGTTGCGATGGCTATATAGAGAAAGGATACCATGGCGACCAAAGTCCCAATATAGCTCACCCACAAGCCTCTGAGGCTACAATATGTGCATCCCCTGAGAAATGTGCTGTGTGGTGGTTTTGTACCGTTGCCTGTGGGGTTGTGCACTTCACGTTGTGTTATTGCTCTACACATGCTGCGCATGTTCTGATTTTTAAATAGTCACAGTCTCCTGAAGGGAAATGAAATCAGATGATATAACTGTGCTGTTTTAACTATTGAATGGCCTTTAACGGAAAGGGCCTAAGGACTTGTTGTATGTCTTTGCACCTTCTGATCAGAATGTAAAATGTCTTGAATGGAACAGAAAACACATTGTACCTGAGGAGAGTGAAGGGTGGTGAAGGATGGAGGAGAGACTTCTGTGAGTCACCTCCATTCACAGCAGAAGAGTCAACCACTTTTTTTTAGGATTAAAATGCTACTTCTTGCAGCTGGCTGTCATGATCCCTCTTGGCAAAATAACTGCAATAACAACAAACAAAAAAACAACAACGCAGACACCCCCCCTCCCTCCCCCCAGCCCGCACACACCGACAAAATTAATAAAGGCCTTTGTTCTGGCTTTCAGACGTGAACTATTTTTAAAGCCTCTATAGAATTGCTCTCTTTCCCTTTAAATTCCCAATGTAGATCTGGTGCCCAATCATTAAGCTTTTTTTTTTTTTTTTTTTTCCTGAAACAGTCTGTTACTCATACGTTCCTAGTTGGGAATAGTGACATGGGCCGCTTTTCATGGTCTCTTTTTGCCTCAGTGAGACATTAAAAGTCATCTTTACATAACTGTCTGCCCACCGGGCCACGCTGTGCACTCAGTGTGTGAAACAGGACAGCCTTAGGACATTCTGGAAGTGTGTTCACGCACAATTTATTCCTAAAGCACTTTAGAATAACCAGAGAAGTCTGTGTTTGTCTTTAAATAAGTGATATTCATGGATCAGTCTTCAAAGCACTCACATATTTGTCCTTTAATCATCTGTGCAGTGGTGAGGATGTAGAATAGAACATCCTTTGAGTATAGGATGTAGTTAAGCGCATTAGCAGAAATGACACGCTTAGGACGTGTAATGTGTATCTGTAAATTAGGTTTTATGCATCAGTCATTTATCTAGTCCAGTGCATAGAGACACAGTTATGTGTGATGGAATGTACATTACCATGACAGATAGAAAATAGGATTTTCTATGGGAAGTATATTGAGATGCGGGACACCTGGTAATTGAAATGAAGTGTAACGTGGTCAGTGTAGCAGAACATATCTACACTCATTCCACCACATTCAATTTGAGTCTAAAATTGCATAGAGAT
The DNA here is from genome assembly GCF_902362185.1 of Chanos chanos. Lineage (NCBI taxonomy): Eukaryota > Metazoa > Chordata > Actinopteri > Gonorynchiformes > Chanidae > Chanos > Chanos chanos. Next base: position 5,477,567 of record NC_044509.1, on the reverse strand, counting down.
TTGCCTTTCATGGTCCAACGCTGGTGTGAACCTGAGGCCTTGACCGTATGATGGTAAGACTTGGGAAGACGGGAAGACAGTTCTCTGAGTGACCTCCTGTTCCTTTGTGAGGTGCTCTCTCTCTCTCTCTCTCTCTGTCTTTCTCTTTCTCTCTCTCCCTCTCTCTCTCTCTCTCTCTCTCTCTCTTGCTCTCTCTCTTTCTCTCTCTCTCTTTCTTTCTCTCTCTCTCCCTCTCTCTCTCTGTCTTTCTCTCCAATACCTGACCCGTTGGCCCCTCAGACAGACCGGACTGTGTGGGTCGTAATCAGATAAGTCCCTGCGCACTCTCTCTCATTACACACACATACGTCTCACCTTACACACACCTTCAGCTCTGCCTGTCTGAAAGAAAGAGCTCTCGCTCACAGTCATTACTGTCCCACTTTATAGCCCCACCGGATCTTTTATATCCAGACATGAAAGAAAAATTGTCTTTTTTTCCCTCCGAAATATAAATCAATAAGTGTTTTTTTGGGGGGTTTTTTCACCAGTTTTGGATGGCATTTTTGCGGAGGTGTTTGCTAAAGTGTGAGGAGGAAGACGTGCTTTTTAATTTGACTTTAATTAGATTTTTCGTGCTTGTTATGTGAGTTGCACAGCCCTGTCTGCTGATCTCTTAAAATAGACTCGTTTTGTGAATGCTGCCTTTCTCTCTAATTTAGGTTTAGCCCAGCAACCCTAAATCTCTAAACTGACATGTCATATAAACAGCTGAACATAGATGCATGTCTGATATTTTTGTGGTCACGTATTTAATGTGTAATTGGCCTGTTAGTTTGACCATGTAGCAGACTGTCTAACTGCTGCTAGGGGAAGAGGGTAAGTCATTATTCTCAGCCAGAGTTTTCTGTTCCTGTTGCCTGTTGATGAACTCTGATTTTTCCTAATTGTAATTCACAATATCGTTTAAGAACTTGCAGTTAAACCAGGTATGAGATCACAAGTCTGACACCCACATTACATTCACAGGTATCCATGGAAACACAAGTCCAGTACAGTACAGTTTCATAGGCAGTTTGAATGAATACAACATGTTTCAGCATTGCTGCAGTAATTAGTAGATGGGGTGGAGTGGGGGGGGGGGGGGGGGCTGGGGGAAGGAAGGAAGCACTACGGAGAGCAAGAGAGATGAGGAGGGACAGAGAGAGAGAGAGAGAGGAAGAGAAATAAAAAGAAAATGAGTGCAGCTGATGAAGAAAGCCCTGTGACCTGAGCCGACCCGTGTTTGTTGGTAAAGGGCATTAGAGCAGAATGCTGGCCCTTCACTGCTCCAGAGACCCTGGCTATTAACAGCCTAGTGTTTGTACCTTTAAACCCCACCATGAGTCAAATCAATAAAGCCCCACCCCCCTGGGACCTCCTGGGGCCAGACTACAGGACTCATTACCCCACTCCCTTTCTCTCTCTCTCTCTCCCTTCCTCTCTCTCTCTCCCTCTTACAGTTCTGTGAGTGAAAGGGAGCTCACTTTCCTCAGCTGATGACCTACCATCCACTCCTGTCAAATTACTCACTTAGGTCATTAATACTTGCGTTTTTCGGAGGAAGGCCTTTAGTCAGGCATTTGTGGACAGACGAGTTTGAGGGTAAGTGCGTAAAGGGCAGACTGCAGTTGATCTCCCGTCCAGACTGACTGTAAATGCACTTATTGACCTTTCCCAAATCGACCCTGCTCCAGACCTCGTACAGACCAGTAATGTTTATCCATCTGCTCTGGTGCAGATAGGAGCATGTCTCACCCTGTGATTGAAGATTTGATGGGAAGGGCTATGAAGCCTGTCTGTGCAGTTGCCCTTACTCCAGTCTCTCTAACGTCGGTTTGTTTCAGTCTAATGTACTCAACTGTCGGCTACAGCTCAGCAACATGTGGGATCTCTGAAAGTATTGTCTCTCTCTCTGTTTGCTCTCTCTCTCTCTGTCTGTCTGTCTGTCTGTCTCGCTCTCTTTTTCTCTCTGTCTCTTTCTCCCTCTCTCTCTGTCTGCTTCTGTCTGTCTCTCTCTCTCTCTGTCTGCTGTCTGTCTCTCTCTCTCTTTCTCTCTCTCTCGTACTCTCTCTCTCTGAACTGTAACACCTTGTCACAGGAAATGTCTCATCAGGGGAGCTGAGTCAAACAGCCATGTGTGTGAAGGCCTAATATGTCTTGGCTGTCTTAAGTGCCACTGTACATGTCCATTAACACCCCATCCTTTTTCCATCTCTTTCTCTCTCACTCGTTTTTTTTTTTTCCTTATTCCAGTATTCACTTTTACAGCATCCTCTTCTCCTTCTTTAATCACATATCTTTACATTATCAGCAGTCATATCATGTACATGCATATGGTGTTTTTCAAATTTCAAACCTCTAAATCTTAACAGTAAATCAAACTCAGTGCGTCTGCTATATATCTGGTACCCGTGATCTGAAAATCGGAATGTGCTTGTCTTTTGTCTCTTAGTGGTCACCTGTCACATGAGGCAGTCATTCTGATGGATAACGATGAAATTTTATCAGCTGTGTGTTCCCTTCTCATAGTGGGATAGCATTAGTCCACTTAATCCAGTCCCTGTGGGACTGCTGCATTTCCTGCTCTTAACTCAGCCCATGAGTACAGACTGACTCTGCTATGACACTGACATGACCTCTTTTTCCTCTCTCCTCTCCTCTCCTCTCCTCTCTTCTCCTCTCCTCTCCTCTCCTCTCCTCTCCTCTCCTCTCCTCTCCTCTCCTCTCCAGGTTCAGAAGTAAGAGACTGACATCTGACAACCATGTTGAAAGGGGGCACCACCAAGGTGGCGCTGCCCAAGACAGGTGCCCAGGATCGGGCACGGCTGACCTCGGCCCCCTCCTCCAACACAGGCATGAAAACGTCCAGATCCTCCAGCACCATCTCGGCAGACCTTCGCCTCAGCAGGGTGGGTAGCACAGCTCAGCGTGGGGGTGGGACGGGGACAGGCTCCTGAGTACAGTCAGAGAGAGAGAGAGCAGAGAAGAGTGATGGAGTCAGAAAAGGAAGCGACGTGAGAGATTGAGATAGAGATTGTGTCAAAAGGCGGAGAGGGTGGTGACACAGGATTTCGATGAAGAAAGGGGGATGAGATGAAAAGAGGTGAAGGAGAGTCGCTGTTCCATTTTGAGGGCGGGGGGGGGGGGGGGGGGTGTTGGGATGGCGGTGGAGAGGCTGCTTTCCAATTTGAAGATTAAAATTTCTCGATCTCGTCATTGCCTTGGGCTTGGTAACCTTCAGGAAACCTTGCCCAACATCAGTCGGCTAAAGGGACTTGGTTTGACCAATATACTGCAGACGTTAAAACACAACCTGTGACCTAGTGTAAATCTCATTCACTTTCCATACCAACCCATTGTCTCAGAATAGTATAATTATGCACACATGTCACACTCTATATTTAACACACAATATTCACTTTTAAATATTTTTATCTCCTGTAAAGATCTTCATGAAGGGACAGGTCTGGTTTTTTTGTGCTTTTTTCCCCCCTGCGATCATGTTTTTAACAACTGCTGACGAGGGTTTAATTGTGGTGGTGGTGATGCCTGGACGCTAACATTAGTGTCCTTATAACTGGAAACAATGGGAGACATGAGACAGAGATCTGAGGCCGCCAAACAATGACCTCATATACCCCAGTTGTTTCCAGCTAAAGATGTTGGTTGTTACAATCTTCAAACTCAGTTATCACAGCCAACTGAATGCGTCATATACCCGCGGATGGAGTAGTTTTAAAGTAAGATCTCTGTTATGGAAAACACAGAACAATGGGTGAAATGTTCCTTTGTTGGTGTTTCCGCGGTGTAGTTAAAGAGGGCGAGCAGTGATGATGCTTTGGCTAAGCCTGTTCTGGGATCAGCGGCGGCAGCGTCTCGTATGAAGAAGACGGTGACTACGGGAGCCATCTCTGACCTGGCAGATAACAGAACACGCAGCCAATCAGGTAGGAGAGAACTGCTCCAGCACACAGTCAGCGGTGCAGTGATATCATTAAACACTATCACACACACACACACACTGACTCACAAACAGATAAACAGACATACACACACACACACACACACACACACATAAACGCACTCTCTCACACGTACACACTCACTCATATATGCACACACAAACACACACACTCACAGATGTGTTTTTCTTGGATGATACACATTGAAACACACACACACACACACACACACAAATGGTTTTCCTCAAATACACTCACACTAACACACAAGTTACAGTCTAAGAACACTAGCACACATTACAGAGCTTCCTCCTCTTTTGTAGCATAAATAGAAATAGTATGGCATGTGAGACCTTTAAAGAATGACCCACTAAATGTCGTAAAAACAGTGTGTGTGTGTGTGTTCAGTTCAAAATAAATGCCATCTCTCCCAAGCTGTTTTCCTTATAAATGTAATGGTTGGCAGTGGGGATGCTGAATCAGCGTGGCGTGGGCGAAAACATGAGCTTTTATAATGCTCAGGTCATGTTATACTGCTTATTCAGCCATTAGCTGATTTTACAGTGACACCGCTCCTAATCTTCTCCATGGCCACACTCATCTCATGAGCCAGAAAAAGACATTCTGCTTTTGACCACTAGAGGGCCCCCAGTCATCACTGTGTGTTTGCCTCATCTGTATTGAAACATTCTGAAATCAGTGAAAGCGTGAGTTCAGTGTGTGGGTTGTAGTTCTTTGACCCATTGACACGGAATGTACAGGTGAAGGTTTAAGGTCTGAGTGCTAAATTCGGTCTTGAATAGGAGCGCTACCAAGAAAACATAGTCGAAGTGATGATTGTTTTTGCTGTTGACACAGCAAAGTCTTTGAACTGTGTTCATATTGAGCTGAAATCATACAGAAAACATGCCTTTGTCACCGGTATTAGCTTGTGAAAGGAGAAAACACAAGACTTTGATCATCGTTAACTTTCATTGCCATTGTTCACTTGACAGGGGTTGTCTGGGTGTCCATGCATTGTCTTTGTGTTTGTGTACACATGTGGATCTTTCAGACACTTTGTTGTAGGACACAGAGAGTTGAAGTCTGGGTCAGGACTGAACTTGAGAGAGACATTCACATGGTCTTATCTGTGCCTACTGTGCTACTGCAGCACACACATATTACCTAAGATGTGCTTTATCACTGTGGCACGCCACCATCTCTCTCACACACAACACAAATCTGGACATTTCATCTGCTAGAGAGATACTTACCTCTGCTTCTCTGACCGCTGTGAGAGTGATACAGACACAGGTAACTGTGTTGTCTGTGTCTGCGTCTGTGTCTGTGTGAGTTTGTGCATGTTAAGGGGAGTAAGGTTGGGTGAATGAACACATTGACTGTGTTATCCGTCCTCCTGTCAGCATGTCTGTATGACTGTACTGAGAAGAGGAGGAGAGCTCTGGGCCTTGGCCTAGTCCTGTCTGCTTCCACTCTCTCACTCTCTATATCAAGGCGTCCGACTGAGGGAAGAAAGGAAGAAACATGGGCTTTGGTCTTTAGTGACTACTTTGAGGACTGCTTTGGTCTGAAAGTATGTGTATGTGTCTTTTCTCTCTTTCTCTCTCAGTTTCTCTCTCTCTCTTTGTGTGCGTGTGTGTGTTTGTGTGCGTGTGTGTGTTTGTGTGCGTGTGTGTTTGTGTGTGTGTGTGTGTGTGTGAGTCTGTGTCCAGCTCACACCTTTGTCTTTGTGTGAGAGAGAACATGTGGCTTTGTTTCTGCGTGTGCATCTGTTTGCGTGTATATGGCAATGTGTCATTCATGTGTGGGTGTGGCATGCATTGGCCAATTACGTAGCTGTAATGTAGTGCCACATTGTACTGCCAGGAATGATTGACATCACTGGGGTTTGGCATTGTTACTGAATACCAGAGCTGGGCTGGAGTCAATTATTAAATTAGAACAAATAGCTTCTGCCTCTTCCATTTGTTGTGGTTGTTGTGTTATTTTTAACCCCATAGTGAAGACTGTGTTCTGGACAGTAACTGGATTTTATTCAGTAGGACAGGGAGGTGAAGGATTCCAGCTTTTAAAAGGGCAAGTTGAGCCCTTTTCATATTATAATCTTTACTTTGATGTCTTTTGGTATTTCAGATTAGGGCTGCTCGAATATGGCAAAAATCATAATCACAATTATAGATGAACTTATAGACGAAAAAATGTCTTTTTAACCCTGGACTTTCTTGAACTTTAAATATAATTCAACTGAAAAACAAATTTAAAAAAATGTAAAAAAAAAAAAAAAGAGATAAGTAAATAAAATAAATAATATATAATGTATATATACAGTCATGCGTCGCTTAACGTCCACAATACGTTCTGTGAAATAGGGTGTTATGTGATTTGGATGTTGTGCAAACACCATATTATATACTGCTGCCTACAAGTCGAAGCATCCACTGTTATACTGTAAACTTTTTAAGTCTAAGTGAGGAAAGTTCACATCAAAATAACGATAGAAAGTACAGTACAGTACATACATAAGCCAGTAACGCAGGCGTTTATTATGACTATCAAGACATATGTATTATAGGTTATAGGCCTATATGTACTGTACCATTACATGCCTGGCAGCACAATCGCTTTGGATACAAGAGACATGAGATACCCGTGTTGCGTGTGGGAAGCTGTTGCGTTCGCGACGTCGGGTTACGTCCGATACATCCCGTTCTCCGATCAGGATTTCTGAACTCTATTAGAACCTTATGGGACCATGGACGTATATGCAGTCAGACGCTGCCCAAACGGACGTTATGCGGCGTGTGAGTTGTATATATGTTTCAAAATATGTTTAATCACGTAGATATTGTTCTCATTCACCCTCACAGGAAACAGCACAAATCACCATCTTTTTACATTTGTCTTTAAGACAGGATCTGAACCTGTTTTTACTTAGTCTTGCACACACTGATACACTTATCAGATATAAAAATGTGAACAGCAAAATCGTAGTAAATAACGTACCAGACAATAGTGCCTTTGTGATTGAATTACAGGAACACTGTTGTCAAAATGGGTCGATGCTTCAAAAGGCTAAACGTTGCCTTTACGAAACACATTCTCAGTACTCACAGATAGCCTAGTGCTAATTGCATTTTGGGTTTTGTAAAGACTTTGAATTTTCTGTTCAAATACCAGAAATGCACTGTAAAACCAAGAGCTTTGTCTTCCTCTTCCAGTTCTGTCTCAACTGCTGTTCTTTTGTATTAATCTTCAGTCTGAGACTAAATGTGCTTTAGATGTTGTGCTAACTGTGCTAAAATGCACAAAAGTCTTCTGTAGTTTTTTTCTTGTGTGTGTGTTTGTGTGTGTGTGATATACGTGTGTGTCTGTGGTTATGTCAGTTTGGTTTTATCATGGTAATAATGGAAGCTCATTTGGAGTATGTTTATTCAGCCTAATTAAATCATGTCCTCACACACTATTGAGAAAGTTTGTGTTTGAGCATATTTCAGATTTACAGCTATTTACCAGTCATTCCTGTGTGGGCTCTTCTGTACAGGCCAAGCTAACTGTTTTTTAATTACCATACACTTTGATGGCTCTGTAAATTAAGACCAGTAATGCTTGTTTCGCAACCAGGCTTTCATGTAATTCAGCACAGACTTACCACAAGCCTTCTCCTCATTCCTCTGTACCACTCTGTGTACTCGAAATGTGGTTTTCAAATTCCAAATATATTTCTGTTTTAACATGAATGTAATTGACGCCGGCCTAAATAAAACACTCTGGCTCCAGTAGTTCACTTTGTGATCATAATGCGATTATTTTCATTGTCTTTTTTTGTTTTTTGGGTTTTTTTGGAGGGTTTTTTTTTTTTTTTTTGTGGCATCAGTCAATTTGACAAAGTCACACAACAGGTTTAAAACCTGGAATCACCTCAGTCTGAGCAGAAATACACCAACACTATTCCCTGTCCCAGTAAGCAGGCTCTCAGTGGGGCTTCTGTGGAGGAGACAGAGCGGAGGGCCTCGGTTTGGCAGGTCTGGGCATGCCGGTCCCACGCGGCTGGTGTGTCTGACAGGTCTCCAGACGGCTGAGCAGAGTGATTCCATTAAACACATGATCTCTGAGCTGCGCCCAGCCATGCATACTGACTATAGATGTGATCAGATGTGATTTGAACAGGTCTGTGGAGAGCCAGTGAGTTGGTGTGTGAAGGAAGCAATGAGGGAAAAAAGGATTAGATCTGTCAGTCATGTAAAAATGCCATGCGCCGAGAAGCCCAGAGAAGAGACTGTACACTGGGTTTCAAGTTCGAGTGTGGTATTTAGAATGAAATGTCATAAGTCTTATTTTGGCACATTATCACAGTGGATTAATGCAACATGAGTCTCACCATGTTCTGCTACATTTGGGGTTTTTTTGCCGTTGCTGTTGTTGGGGGTTTTTTTTTTCTCCAAAGCCTGGTCCTGAACAGGACAGACTTCCAATTCAGTGAGGTTTAAGAGGTAGAGGTTGTCTTCCTTAGGGTAACTCCGTTGTTACGTAATGAACAGATCAGACAAACAGGTGTTTCAGATCTTCCCCCTAGCCCTCAGTGAGAGTGGAGTCATTATTGCTGTCATCATATTGTTTTCACATTTCTCGTGTCAAAGTCGTTCTTCCACACCTCATTCTACGACAGTTCGGTTTGAACAAAGAGGTAGCAGGATCAACAGGCTCCTGGCTAAACACACAGAGATAATGGTTATTTCTCAAAACCTGTTTTCACAATACATTAACGTCTCAGAATCAGTGGGCTTTCTCACGTTGTCCTGTTTGACTTGGTGCTGAGAGAGAGAGAGAGAGCAAAATTCCATTGCTGGTGGTGCATTTACTCAGCTTTGCGTGTTTCTTAACGACAGGATTTTGAATTAGTTTGCTAATTAGTAAATTACTGAAGTGCTTTGTGTTTTGACATTGATTCATGTTTTGTCCTCATGTGTCATTCCTCACGTTTCCTGTCACTGTGGCAGTGACATGCAGCTCAGGATGTTGAGCAATTTGATGGCTTTGCATATTATATAGACAGTCTTCATAACCTTCTCATTAAAGAGAACAACACACATCAGCACATTACTCAAACTCCATCCAATTAGAGAGAGAGGGAAGGGCCCATTCTCTTCCACACATTAGCAGCTGAGCTATTATAGAGATGCTGAAACGTCTCAATTTTCTCCATATACTTCATCTCTGAGGCTGCATCTTCATCACCACTCTCCTTTGATATTCCTTCACACCATGTTAAATACGATCCCGTTCTCTGGCAGACCCCTTACTGATTCAAGACCTGTCTCACTGCACTTAAAGAGCAGCCGCTGAGAGACAGACAGCCCTGCAAAGGCAAAGTCTTATGCAAAAGGTGGAGATGTACAAGAACAAACGAATCAGATACATGCCTACTCTTCCTTACACCACCCTTTCAGTTTGACTTGTTGGATTGGTCCATGTGTGTCAGAAGTCATTTTCCACTGTAATAACATTATAGCTCAGTGCTTATGCATCACCAAACCGCAAGACGGCTGACCTCCCATGATGCTCGGGAAACCCATCAGACGAGGATTTAAGAGCCAGCCATGTCCTGATAAGTTATTCAAAGACCTCATCTATTCCTAAATGAAGCTCTTTCTCGCTGAGGAAGAAAATACTCTGTGAAGCAAGAGGAAAAAGGCTAGACTGAGAGTTTGGTCTTTCCTTAATAAATAAATACCTCTGTCAGTCTGTATTCTGGCTTTAAACAGACACTGCTAGTGCTGCAGCTTCACTCTGACCTCCACCTGGCGGGAGTTTGTATACATCATGTACTCAGACAAACATTCTGGTAGATTGTTATCTCAAACCAATGTTAAATGGAAATTCTCTCTCTCTCTCTTTTTTTTTTTTTCTTGGTTGATTTTGTTTATCCTGATGCAAGTCAGTTTAAAATTGTGCTGCTCAGATCCGTGGTCTCTTTGGGACAATGAGCCCAGAGAATGTGTGCTTTCAGATAATAGCACGTCCAAAATGCACAGCATGCATCTCCTTTTGGTTCAGTCCAAAGTATTCCACATGGGCTTCCATTCTCTGTCCGCTCTCGCTGGGTTTGGACCGCGCTGAGAAAGGACCACTGAGAAAGTCCCAGTAACTGTGTGCACTGGCAGACTGAATGGGCTGGAGCGTATGTCACTGACATCAGCAGCTAAAGAGCTAATGATTCAGCACTTCAAATGTAGCGTATGAGTGAGAGAGCTAGATTACCACCACGTCTGTGGAACTTTGACATAGCAAACTGCCTGAATAAGCCACTGCCTAAGCCTGGTGTTTGACACCCTCTTGACAATACTGTCAGTCGGAGATGTTTTTGGGGTGAAGCACTTGCTCAGTTTATTACCTTTTTTTAAACAACCACTTCACATGATGGAGAAGCCAGGGTGGTTTGTATATATGTGTATGTATATATACACAGAGATGAATGAGTAATTCAATAAACTAATACATGAATGAATACTAAATCAGAATTTTTTTTATCTTTTGTAAGTTAATTAGTTAGTTCACTATTTTATTACCCGGTTTATTTATGTATTTATATTTTCCCTTAAACATGTAATAAAAAAAACAACACAAGGTTAGGGCTCCAGTTCTCTGAAAGCGAAGGTCTGTCAGCACAGTAGTAACCATCATTACAAAAATGAACTCAGTGAGAGAAGTCATTGAAAATGCTACATGTCTTGGTGCTGGGATCAACAGTCAATGTCACAGAAAAGATGTCAGGAGTACATTTGGTCTTATGGAGAAATCTCCTCAAAGTGAATCTGTGTCAAGCCTGATCAAAGCAGTTCAAATGTGTTTAAAACAAAAAAAAGTTGTAGCTAGACTTTACAGCTGTAGCTAGCCTATTTAATTATCTCCTGTAATCCAAGACTGTCTCTACCAGGTTGCATGGAGAGGAGTGTCTCTCCTGTGCTCCATAACTATGGTCTAGCTTTAATATTTCTTCTCCAGTTTGCCAAACTAATGTCTTTATCTGGTACTGGCGTGCACCATTGATCCCATTACCTAGGCTCTCATTACCACATTGAGTAAGATTACCCTTCATCAATCATTTTACATGAACAGACCAGTCAAAGGGAACAGGAAAAACAGTAGAGGGTGGTGGCACACACAATGCACCTGACCTTTGATGTCCTCTTCCAATCCAACTCATCTCTCCCAACAAGATCGCACATGTAGGAGATTTTCATACAGCCAGTAAAAATACTTTGTAAAATTGTTGTAACAATTTGTCTGAACTCATTAGTCATACAGTGAGATTAAAGCTATTAATTTTGGAAAGGGATTTATGTCAGTCTAAATGTGCTTCAGTACTGAATTAAAAAGCGAAGGTGTTTCCTCTTCCCACTATTGTCAGTAAATGTCAGAAAGTTGACCACACCCAGTTATTATAATTCCTCACTTGTATTGGCTGCTCCTTGGCTATTATACATATTGGTAGGCTTCAAAATAAAGTCGTTTGTTAGCGAACTTCCCATGAAATAAAATCTGAAAACCTAAACAGAGGAAGCTGGTAACTGTTCTGACTTGTGTTCACTTCAGTAAGGAAACAAAATGTTTTATACGCTCACTTGAATTGGGCGCGACTCTGCCTTTTCAACCAGCTTTTGGTCAACACACATCTATTGAGCAGGGTCTGTTAGCTCAATTTTGCACTATGCTACTGTGCAGTGTCCTGCAGAGAGACCCCACCCGCTGGAGCAAAGAGACCCCACTGGGTCACTACAAACTGGGGCATGCAGGTAATTTGGTTACTGTCGGTCACGATGAATCTCGGACACGCAGGTAGTTGACATGTGGTGCCTAACCCAAAAGGATAGACCCAGTTGATCAGGGCTTTGGGCCGATTCACCTCACGCACGGTGTCATTAACAGCTCGCAGGGAGATGCGTTTCAGCGACGGACGTCGCTTAACCGACAGGTCTCCTGCCTCACTCTGGGATGGCACTTCAGTCCCATACCTGTGTTGACTTTTCATTGCCTGTTAAAGAGGAGGGAAAAATTGGCTAACTTACTAACTAATAGATGAACAAATAAATAAGTAACGGATTTATACTTACACTCATACAAACATAACAAAGATAATAGAGAAGCAGTGCTGTTGCTTAAAGAGTAGGACTCTGTAGACGACTGGGTCCTGCATCCATATATTCCATGATGCTTGAGTGTGCACCAGTGAAATACTATTGTTTTAATAAGAGGAAAAAATAATATCTTATATTTCATTTGCTGTTGCACATTGGAGTCAGCAGAATTTCCCTCGTCTGTGACTGCAGATGATAAACATGAAGGGCCAGATTGTACCATATGGAACAGCCTTAAAGATTAATGTTGACCTGAAAATAGAGTCCAGTCTTTCATACATGTGCATAGCTGTGAGCTGAAATCATTACCATTTTCATAGCTCAGCTCAAGCTGTCAGACAGAAATCAGCACGGGATTTTGTACTCTCTGAAGAGCAGTGTGTTTGTGTGTGTGTGTGTGTGTGTGTGTTCGTGTGAGGGACAGAGTCATCACTCACTGGACTGTCATTGTGAAGGATGAGGAGATGTAGAGAAGGAGAGAGGAGTGGAGGGGAGTTGAGGAGGGGGGGTCGGTCTGGTGATTGGGCTCAGCACGTTAGTGGTGAACGTGCTCAGACAGTCAGCAGACCCTCCGTCAACGCCCCCCCCCACCCCCACCCCCCTCCAAGGCCCTCACAGCTCCTCTCTGTATGAATAAATGAAAGTACCTGTGACTCTTTAGAGGATGGCTTGGCCTTGATGTGCACCGTGCTCTCACACACAAATGTGCAAAGTGTGAAGGCACACACACACACACACACACACACACACACATATGCAGACAAGACAGAAGTGGACTGGAGTATGAACTCAGACATGCACATGAGAGTAAAAACTTAAACATATCCACAGGTGAAAATGTGAAAACCCTGTTGTGAACATACATTCACACACACACACACACACACACACACACACACACACACACACAGAACCTGACAGGGACATGCACTTTGTGTCACACATAGACCCGAGGGAACACTCACCTGTACTCAAAGATGTAATGTCTGAAGTCTTGGTGTGTATGTGCGCGCACACACACACACACACACACATGTACACGCACCCAACTCGAACACAAACTTTATTCCCACACAAACACACAGAAACTCACACACAAGAAAAAAGCAGTGTTGATATGCTGACATTTCTAATTCAGACAACCCACTTCAACGCCCACGAGGCTTATTCTCTTGGATAGTTTTTTTTTTTATCGAAAGAAGGATTAACAAGAGAAAATTAATCATTTTGCCCATATTAGACAAGCGTGTCATATCCAAGCTGGTTGATAAGAGGGGTGTGTGTGTGTTCTGTGTGTGTGTGTGTGTGTGTGTGTGTGTGTGGGCTGACTTAGCCATCAGGTTTACTCAGGGATCATTCTGCGTCTGTTTGAGATTGGAAACGGCATAAGCAGCGTGCTATAAATTGGATTTAACTTACGCTTATTTACCAAGGGCGGCTCTGCCTTAATGGGCTCACAGAGAGAGACCGACAGACAGTAAAGAGTCAGAGAGAGAGAGAGAGAGGGAGAGAAAGGGATGTTCCAAAGGCAGAGGAGTATTGTCGTTTGCTTTAAAATAAAACACGTGCCCACACGCATACACACACACACACACACACACACAACGCACAGACACACACCCTTAATGAGATTAAGAAAGAGGCCCGCACTGTGCCAGAAGTCTGAGACTGATGTATAGAGGAGGTAGGGAGGGAGAGAGGGAGGAAGAGAGAGAGAGAAAAAGAGAGGGAGAAGCGTGCACAGAGCGAGATAACGAGGAAGGATGAAGACAGGAAGAGAGAAGGCCATACTGTGGGAGAAAAGGAGGAAAGGATACAGTTTCAGTGTAGAGTATGTGAAAATGAAAGAGGAGAGTGGTGTTGGGACAAAGGGCAAATGGAGACAAAACCAGAGGGAAAGTCGAGATGAGGACAGATACAACACTGACACAAGCACAGAGAGAAAGAGAGAGAGAGAGAGAGAGAGAGAGAGAGAGAGAGGGGACAGATACAACACTGACACGAGCACAGAGAGAGAGAGAGAGAGAGAGGACAGATACAACACTGACACAAACACAGAGAGAGAGAGAGAGGACAGATACAACACTGACACAAACACAGAGAGAGAGAGAGAGAGAGACAGATACAACACAGACACAAGCACAGAGAGAGAGAGAGATACAGATACAACACAGACACAAGCACAGAGAGAGAGAGAGATACAACACGGACACAAGCACAGAGAGAGAGAGAGAGAGAGATACAACACAGACACAAGCACAGAGAGAGAGAGAGAGAGAGAGAGAGAGAGAGATACAACACTGACACAAACACAGAGAGAGAGAGAGAGAGAGAGAGGACAGATACAACACTGACACAAGCACAGAGAGAGAGAGAGATACAACACAGACACAAGCACAGAGAGAGAGAGAGAGAGAGAGATACAACACAGACACAAGCACAGAGAGAGAGAGAGAGAGATACAACACAGACACAAGCACAGAGAGAGAGAGAGAGAGAGAGATACAACACAGACACAAGCACACAGAGAAAGAGAGAAAAAACGTGGATAACAAGGGTAGAGTCAGAGAAGCAGAAATGAAAGAAAGGAATGAATGAAAGAAAGGAAAAGAAAAGAAGACAAAAGGGGGAAAAACAGTTGTGGAACAGAAAGGGGCCCTCTTTTTCTCTCTTTATTGTCAGGAGAAGAGACAATTCAAGCATGGGTGACACATCAGTTTACATCAAACTTCATTTTTCCTGGCTTTTATGGCCATGAATATTTTAGAAGCATGCATTGCGAATGAGTGAAGAGACAGAAAGAGGAGGAGGAGGGGAGTGAGAGAGAGAGAGAGAGAGAGAGAACACAAACTCTCTCCTCTTCCCTCTGTACCTCCTGCTGAGTCTGACACCCCTCCCACATGTGTTTGTACCTAACTAACAGGGTGAAAGTGTGTGTGCGTGCGCGTGTGTGTGTGTGTGTGTGTGTGTGTGTGTGTGTATGTCAGAGCCAGGTCTAATGGCCATGTCTGAAGAATGGATGGGTGAGGTGGGAAGAGTTCACATGTGAGGGTAGAGAAAAGAAGAAGAGAAGGTTTTGCCTTTCCAGCCTGCCAAGAAGACAAATGGACACCCCTCCTTTTTTCTTTCGGCCCGTATCTCTCCTTCAATCCCTCTCTTTTCTCTTCTCCTACTCCCTACATATAAATTTAGTTCAAGGGGAAGGAATAAGAGAAAGAGAGACAAAGAAAGCCATGCTACAAATCCCAGTTCCTGCTCAGAACTGACAAACTCCAGTCTGAACCCTCTCCACTGGAGTACACAAGAACAGGAGCGAGAGAGAGAGAGAGAGAGAAGGAACAGGGTGTGTGTGTGTGTGTGTGTGTGTGAGAGAGAGAGAGAGAGAGAGAGAGAGGGACAATGAGAAGCCACGCCTCCTGTGTGCACATGTGCGTGTGTGTGTGTGTGTGTGTGTGTGTAATGATTAGAGTGGAAGCGGGCAGGTCTAATGAAACACTCTCTGCTCTACTGTGGCTGCTGCTGCTGCTGCTTCTGCTGCTGTCTCACTGTGGCACACCGTGACTCAGAGAGAGAGAGTGTGTGTGTGTGTCTGTAAGTGTGTGTGTGTGTACGCGTGTGTGTGTGTGTCCACATCCACCCCTCCAGTACAGCCACACAGCACTAACTGGACTACCTCCCAGCAAGACAGAGGAACAGACAAACCAGCAGGATACACATATTTTTCACATCTCTCTCTCAGCACGACTGGTTTTGTTTTGGGTGGCGGATCTTGGAAGGATCTTGGCTTGCTGATGGATTAGAACGTGCCGGCGTGTTTGTGCGTGCGCGCGCGTGTGTGTGTGTGTGCGTGTGTGTGTGAAGAAAGGCAGAACTGTGGAGAACATCAGAACATAAACAGGAGCAAAGTAATGGGGAACCAAGCAGCCAGAGCAGAGGAGAACGAGTCAGGTCTGACAAAGCTCTTTTTTAACTCTATTCACACAATTCACTCTTCCAGTACTCAGCCTTCATTTTCTATGCATAGATGGCTCTGATGATGAATGTGTCTCTGTTACTCTCTGTCTGCTGTCTCTTTGATTTCATTCACTCTTTCTGTCTCTCTCTCTCTCTCTCTCTTTAATTCTTTAATTCCTCAGTTCATCGTGTTTATGTCTCTCTCTCTCTCTCTCTCTCTCTCTCTCTCTCTCTCTCTCTCTCTCTCAGTTGTCTCTCTCTTTCTCTTTCATGTCATATCCTGCTGTTCTCATACACATTTCTGTGTAGAGGTATGGAAGTGGAAGCCAATGTGTAAACATCTGAGGACTAATTGCCCTTTTACACCCGTATTTCCTGGTCTCCTTTCTCATCATCACCTCTGCAGACATTCAGAGCACAATCAGAGACAGAGAGAGAGACAGTTTGAAACTTGCCTTGTCCAGCCCACATGTGTGTACTGCTCAGACACCCTGTGTCTAGCCTCAGCCTGTGAGTCATGTAGCCCAGGCCTCCTTTCGTTTGAATTGTACAATCGTAGTCATCGTTATTCATCAATCTGTTTGATTTATTCTCTCCTCCTGCATGCCACGCCAGCCGCTAATGAATTCACTTGTTTGCGAGTGCTTATCACCGTCTGGACAAGAGAAGTGCTGAGTTACGTTTAGACCCGCTCCGAAACTTCCCCTCAGCGGGATTGTGTGTGTGTGTGTGTGTATACCAGAGGTGTCTTTATCATCTATCTCAGCTCCTCATAAGAGCCACTGTGCAGCCTGTGGAATTCCAAACAAATCATCATTTCAAAGTTTTTTTTTTTTTTTGTTTTTTTTTTGTTTGTTTGGTTGGGGTTTTTTTGCAGCTTAATTTTATTCCATTATCCTCAAAGTACTCGATTTCTCTTTCTTCCTGTTTTCATGGCTTCATTCTTGAATCTTTGCGGTTTATACTCCACCTGTCTGCCTCGCTGTCTCTGTTTACGTTTATGGAACTGCTTTTCTCTTTTCAAGTTTTTCTCATTCACATCTTATCACATTAAGCCACCAGCGCAGTCAACTCAATATCTGTGCCGTTTGAATCTCAACCTGTCTCGCTTCGCTCTCTCTCAGACTCAATCACTCTTTTACCAGGGCAGCAATGCTATGCTGTGTGTGCTGATAACAGAGAGCTTTTAATGTGCGACTGTGTGTGTGTGTGTGTGTGTGTGTGTGTGTGTGCGTGTGCGTGTGTGTGTGTGTGGGTGTGGGTGGGGGTGGGGGTGGGTGCTGAATGAAGTGGTCTCTGTGTGTTAGTGAACTGAGAGGAGAGAAGAGGAGAGCGTCACAGATAGGCACCACCGGACAGTTATCAGTCAGAGCCATTATCAGCTATGGAAAGACTTGTCACAAGTTGAGAGGGTGAGACGACATCCGTGTCTGTGTGCGCGTCTGTGTGTGTGCGTTTGTGTGTGTGTGCATGTGCGTGTGCGTGTATGGGTGTGTGTGTGTGTTCCATTTGAGATAAAGCTGCAAGCTCTGATTCTGAATCAGAAACGTCCAGGCCATGTGAGAGCAAAGTGTTAGTCCCCAGTGGAACACACAGAGAGTTTCTATCCCCCCACACACCTTCAACAGGTTGACCTCCACAGTCTTGTCTGAAAAAGCAGTAATGCAGTAGTTTTCTCATTTACTTTAGCCCTGTAACATCAGTGCTGTTTGTGTTTCATCTGTGTTTCAGCCCTCTGTGCCATGTATTAGTTAGAAAAAAATCAATATGTGGACTGATGTTATTATTTATTATACTGTATAGACTCATGTCTTTTAGTTCGAAAAGTGTGTCTATGTCTGTGTTTGTGCTTGTGTATGACTCTGTAGAAGTCTATACAGTCAGAATGAGCTGTCCTTGGAATTTAAGCAAAGACTCCATTCTTAAAACAGCTGGATGGAATCCTGCTGGCTACGTTTCCATGGCGATCACGCAACAGTGCCGCCCTCTGTATGTCAGGGAGTTCATTCAGTCATATAGAAGTGAAGTTCATGCAGGGACAATTCTCCAAAACCCACCTGTCTCCTGTCACCAGGAGCTCTGTAAACACACCCAGCACACACAACAGAACCTCCGTAATAAACCCTAGAGCTTTGATCCGTAGATGTTCATGTATTATACCATGTAGCTCATCTTTGGCATTTTCATTTTACAACTTAGTACAGCTCTTGTTTTAGTTCAGATCTTTGTCTTAGTACAGCCCTTGTTTTGGTTCAGATCTTGGTCTTAGTACAGCCCTTGTTTTGGTTCAGATCTTTGTCTTAGTACAGCCCTTGTTTTGGCTCAGATCTTGGTCTTAGTACAGCCCTTGTTTTGGTTCAGATCTTGGTCTTAGTACAGCCCTTGTTTTGGTTCAGATCTTTGTCTTAGTACAGCCCTTGTTTTGGTTCAGATCTTGGTCTTAGTACAGCCCTTGTTTTGGTTCAGATCTTGGTCTTAGTACAGCCCTTGTTTTGGTTCAGATCTTGGTCTGGGCTCTTGTTCCAGCTCTTGATTAGATCCTTTGTTCTTTACCGTTTGTGCTGTTGATACACAGGTTTCTAGTTTCTCCCAGCACTCATGGTTGAACTGGTTGATTTGTTGGATGCTTGACATACTTTGATAAACAACATATCAATCCCCTGACTGGCAGCTTGTGACTAGAACATTCTCTGGAGGCAATACATGACGTTCCTCATCAGCTTCATCCGTTAAACTCACTGTAGTGAGTAACACTTTGCGAACTGCTGTAATGGACCCTGGGAGAGTCAGTTAAGAGAAACTAACACATGAGAGCATTAATTGATTGGCCTCGTGTGTCTCTTTTAATCCTGAGATCCTTCTGTCTGCCCTTGCTATTAAAAGCACTTCTGTAATGTAATGGGAATTGATTATTAGATGACCCCTTTTTTTCTTTTGTTTTACCTTTATTCTTTTATCGTAAAACTGTAGATGAAGGAGCGGTGGAAGAGGAGGAATCGATCTGAGGTCAAACTGAAAGAGTGACAGTTGAAGTTTAGTGTAATGCCTGTCAGTACTCAGTGTAGACTGCAGATGACTCAGCCTACAGTGGCAGAACTGCTGCCCCGGTGCGTGTGTTTTGATAGCAGTGTTCGTTTTCCTATCATCGCTGGGGTTTTTGTTTTTTTTATTTTTTTATTGACTTTCGTCAAGGCTTTCATATCTCTGATTCGATTTGTATTGACATGTGAAGATGATGGATTGTGGAAAGCCCTTAGGTTAATCAAACCTCTGCTGAGCAGCTTCTCAGGTCTAAATCAGAGATTGAAATCCAGCAGCCCTGTCAATCAAACAGAACCAATAATACCGCTCAGTCCATTCAAGATGACCTTGTATTGTTTGAGCTCAGTGCAGAAGCACCACAGAAAGTTCTAGAATAAGAATTACATTTTTTTTTTTTAATACTGAATCAGAGCTTCTGCTAATAACAAAGGTAAGAGTGGAGTTGAAATGTTTACTCTGGTCCTTAGTGTCTTTCTTCTGCACCTTTCCCCTGTGACTCAGAACTGGAGTCTTGGCTGCCCCTTCCCGAAAAAAGTCCTGAGTCTGTGGAGAAAGGTTTGGGGGGGCTTTGTAGGGGTAGAGGAGTTGACATCCCCCTTTACAGGAAATGTCAGCTCCCCTCTTTTGTCCTTTTGTATTGGTCTTGAAACGTGAATCATTTCCCATGTCTGTTGGCCAAAAAAGCCTCATGCCAAGTTTGTGAACATACTGAAGCAGCCCGGAGAGGCAAATCAACTGCACTTGTTTTAAACTCCATTACATTAAGCCTTCAAACTTATGTCCTCAGTATCTTACAGTTTAGCTGGAAGTGGATGGAGCAGAGGGTGGGGGGTAGAATGGTAGTCAGGCAGTGCTGCTGGGTTCCATACCCCAGACTGAGTAACTATCTGAGGCATGGCCGTGTATCCAAACTCAGCCCATATTCAGATGACCTTATCAGCCAAATATGACTGCACAGAGGATCCTATTTTCAGCTCGTTTGGAAGGGGGGGGGGGGGGGGGTGGAGGACCCATCCCCGTGGTGAGATGTTTGTTCAGTGAGGTGAAAGATGGATAGAAAAAGAGAGAGGGAGAGGGGCTCAAACAAGACGTGGCATTTTGCCCTTTCACGGTCAAAAAAGGGCCGAGAGGGCCGTGGTCCTGCCGAGAGTATGATCACGCTGCCCAAATGTTTCAGGACTTGGGTAATGTGGAGAAAATGCGCCAGAGTCTATTGGGTGGGGAGGAATAGCCAAAAAGGGTTTTTGATAGTGTTGTGTGTGTGTGCGTGCGTGTGTTTTAGTGATATCAGTAGAGCCATAACAGTGTTGCCGACTGGAACAACAGGCCTGTTTGTTTTCTCAGCTCTCGGTTCCAGGGCATCAGGAGTCGATGAAGGAGAAGGAGAAGGATAGATGGGTGTGTGTGTGTGTGTGTGTGTGTGTGTATGGACAGGATCTTCTGCTGCTCCGGCCAGACAGAGAGAGGAGATGTGGTGTCAAACTGCTGGACCCCCACAGCAGTCCGACTGCAATAACTCAGAGCTGTTTTACACAGTGGCTTTTTTTTTTTTTTCTCCCAGGAAATCATATCTGCTTGTGAACACGGTTTTAGTTGTTTTGGTTGATGAGAAGAGAAACAGACAGTTTGGCTAGATCTCTGTGGTTATAGAGACAGGATCTGGGTTCTGATTCATAACCACAATAAAGATAATCACTCATATTTCACATAATCTCACTGAACAGACTGTGTACAGATCTCTCTTACTCTTTGTCTGTATGTGTGTCCGTGTTTGTGTATGCTTGTCTTTATGCTTTATTACGTATATTTGAATGTATCGTAAGTCCATATTAGTGCAGAAAAGTTACACAGTTTGTTGTAGGAACAACAACGTGCTTGATCCATTTTTTTAATATTCCGGTACTTTCTGTGCCAGAATTCCTGTGTGTTCAGAGCGTCCCAGCAGACTGTCTGATGGTCTGCCGCACTGGTGGTTAAGTTGAGTGGTTATGCAAAATGTTCAGCTGTGAAACTACGCTAACGTGTTGGCGTATACCGCGGTGACACCCGGCCTCGTTTTCCCATCGCCGCCGTGTACCTCCTCTGCCCTGAACCCCCAGGGCATGCAGCCAGAACATTCCGCATGTCACGCATGTGTGACTTTGCATTCTCTCACGACACAAGTCAACAACCTAAAGAAAAAGTATCAGGACTGAATGCTTGGCATATATTGAACAGATTGACTTTTATGAAATCGTGAAATATATCCCGAAACCTCTGTTGAGGGCTGTAGACGAACAAGCACAAACTTTCTTTCGGTTCCTGCCAGGTTTACTGTGTTGTTATTTCTCAGAGATCTGCAGCACCTGGTGAAGTAACCTCTCCTGAAAGAATGTGGGAAAAATGTACTGTGTCAGCAGAAACTGTGCGCTGAGAGAGATTCTCACCGAGGTCGGATATCAGGAAGTGGGCTGGTGCTAGAGAGTGTCTGTTTATGTGGTCGTACCAGGAGAAGAGCATCTTAACAGTCAGATTCTATCATTTCAGCCTTTACAGGAAGTCCAAAGAAACCTTTTTTGTTATGTTTACTTGAAAATACTGTTGCTAAATGAGTGCTGCTGTCCCAGAGATAAAGAAATGGTTTGAAAAATGACTCCCGACAATGAAAATATTTTCACGACAAAATTCTGTGCTGTAAAGAATGGAGAAATGGAAGACATTGAGAGCATTTCAGGTGAATTAAAATATCTGTACATTCAATGTCTTTAACTTTGAACATATATATATATATCCTGGTACCATGACATTTCACTACTGTCCAAAATTCAAACTGTGCTGTGACACAGTTTGGGCTGTTCTACCAAGTTGCACTATCTTTCTCTTCCCCCCTCTGCTCCTGTCTCAGACCATATCACACTTCCCCAACCCTGAAAAGGCTGTCCAGTTCTCTCATCTGTCTGACACGGGGATGGATCAGCCTGTACAGTAAGAATACAGTATTTACTTAGCCCCGTGTTCACCTGGACAGGTGTATGGTGTTTAAATTTCCTTCTGTCCTGTTTGTATAACTCAGAGCTGAATAAACTGAATGCTCTGAAGCCCCAGGCGCTCACACGTCAATCTCCATTCACTCTCCACACGGAACCCTTCACCACATAAACGGCCGTGTTTAGCCCCGTTAGCAGAGACGAGTGGTATGGCACAGCCACATGAAAATCACCATTACCTCAAAACAAACAGCACTAACCAAACCCTAACGCAGTCATTTTAGGGATGGCATCCACACTGCTCCTGTGTTCGTACATCTTTGAGGCCAGATATCCTGTCTTGGGCTGCTTTTTTTTAGTGGACTGTCAGCCTGTTTGTTTGTGCTGACCTTCTCTCTTTAGAAAGTCATAGGACCAGACCAGTGTTTTCACAGTCAACATAGAATTACTGCTCCTCCCAGATTAAGTTGTTCTTGCTCGAGAGGAGAAAGATTTTGAGCGCAGTCATGTGAAGACCCTCTCTATTACACCCGTTATCGTAGCTCATGGTCAAATATATCTCCATTCACCAGTGGAGCTTCTAACAGCTCTATTCACCACATGGCCTTGTAAAAGGCACGTTTCAAGTTTGGTTTAAACTGAATCAGACATAATCTGTTTTTGCAAAATAAAACCAAACCAAACATGGAATACGGCTTTTTAGTTATTTTTGCCTACCACACACGATATTCTTTTACCAGACGGACACGCATTTTTGTGACCGAAGGAACAGCATCCTAAAATTCCTTTTGCTCTTTCAAGATCAAAATTGTTGGTTTATATTGGATTTTAACCAAGAACATGTTATTCGCTGTGTATCCAACACAGAGGAAACTACTGAAAGTACAGACCAGCTGTGTTTGGGCATCTTCCTCAAATACTTTAACTTTTTCATTCTGGTTAGTGTGAGAGCAGGTGATGGGCCTCATCTTGATACAAAACATAACCCAAATTTACACAGCACGTGTTTTCCCTCCAAATTCCACATTGGAGACCTCTCTTTCCAAGCTCAGACAGTTTGGAGTTGTTTTGAATCTGAGCTGAATGAGGCGTTTCAGATATGATCACTGATCTGCATCCACGTCTTTGATAACATTCACCTCTCGCCCTTCTCCATAAAGAAGAAAGCACGGGCGAAATTCGCCCGATCGCTAACGTGCTTACGCGCTAATGTCTGTAACAAATAGCTGCCTTTGTGGTAAACCAGCCTTTCAAAGCGGCCTCTTTGATTGGAATGCAGCCGTGGGAACCGTCGTACGGTTCTCAGCTAAAGCACTCGTGGTAAACAAGGTACATGCCACACTCAATCATCTACTTTATGATTCTAATGCTCACCGGCTTCAAACAAGAGATAGTTAAAAGACAGGCACAAAACCACTAGTTAGACATAGCGCTGGGCTGTCAGTTGTTTTTGACGTGTATAAAACATGATGAAACATTGATAAGCGGAAGTAAATACACTCAGATGCTCTGTAGATTTTGAGCGCTTTCTCGTCTGAAAAAGTATCTCTCAGAGCTTAGGAAAAGATTGCAGGTTTAGAAAAAGCCCAGTATCAGATCCTCAGATTTCCAAAGCAAAACACCTTTTTCTTTAGTCAGCACATTTTTTTGTTTATCTTGTTGTATATCTAAACTCTTCCATGCTGTCACCAAGTCTATCTGGTGATTAGCTTGAGTATACAACCTCCTGGAGATCCTGGGAAAATGATCACCATTGACCTTAAACAGCATCTATTTTACATTCCACCTCGAGCCCAAGATTCTAAAACGTTTTTTCATTCTTATTTAAAGTACAGTGGTTTCTTTCTTAGACAGTGCCAGCTTGGAAATCAAAAGCTTTGAACTTTGAGTTTGCCTGAATAACTCTGGTCAGTGTTTGCTTGACAAAGAATGCTCCAGGCATGACTATGCACAAAACAAAACAACAGCAACAAAAATGTTCTTTTTTTTAAACTGAACCTCTACACCCCCCCCCCCCCCCCAAACATGAACAGTTGAGTGAAAGAATCTTTTAACAGCATGCCAGAAAAAAAAATCTAACTCTGTGTGAAATATGTGTCTAATTTGTGAGTATTACAGCACAGAAAGTACTCATTGGGATAGCTGCTGTCTTTTTGCCTTCAGGTACATTTAGATAAGGTGTGTTAATATTTGCCAATGTGGATGGAATGAATGCCATCTATTTGTCCATTAGCAGTCAGATTTCTCTATTGTAAACATACTCCTGTAACACACCAGAGACCAGTCACCAACTGAAGCCACCAGAACCCATGCCCAAAGGGATTATGGGACTGCCTCGGTGCCCCTGTCGAGAGATGTTGAGTGCGTCTTGAGTGCAGTGGCGTTCTGAGTGTAAATAAAGCTGTAGATTGCAGAGGGAGAGAGAGGGCTTACGGTAAGGACTGGAAATAGAGACTGTAAATTATGAAGTGATGTTTGGGGGGAGTCTGAGGAAAAGCCTGCAGAGCTGAAAGGCTGACTCACTCAAAGCACTGACATTGTTACTGGTGATTGCTTAAGAAGGGCGCTGCATACACACACACACACACACACGCAGAGACTGACGGGTCATTACTTGATTGCTTGATTAAGGAGATCGGCATACCATTCTTCAGAGCAGGAACAAGGATGCTGGAGAGATAGAGAGGAAAAAGGCTTTATACGTTAGCAAACATTTCCTGGGAAAAAGAACCCTCAGGAATGTGTTGAAATAGTTAGTGTGCATATCCTGCGTGTTTGATCTAGGGTTATTTTTTGTAGTTTGTTTATTAAAAAGGCATTTTTAAGGCCAGGTTTGTATTATGTACTTCAAATACTTAATAGGTCACAGTTTGACCAAGGTCTGGTCTTTATCAGAAACCACATAATACCGTCTCGATGACAATGAACACGTCACAAAATTACATTCTCAGCAGAGAAGAGAGTAGCTTTTTTTCATTTCATAATCCGGACAATGTGTTTTCTGTATCAAGAAAAATAAAATAAAGCCGTCTGAAATCAAGAAGTCAGCCGTATGCTTCGAGTTTTACCAGCCTTTTTTTTTTTTTTTCCTGTCACAGGTTTTAATCGTTAGTTTGATTTACATACCTCACCATCCAAGCAAATTCTAATTATACCGTCACTCTCTCTCTATAAATCTATTCCCCGTACTCTCTCTCTCTCTCTCTTACAGTCTGTGAGGTACAGATGACCTGTGAGGGTATGGATCTGAGCATATTCCAGTTCTCCATTAAAAGTCAGAGCTTACACATTCACCGCAGCTATAAAACGGATCTGGTGACTGGGGTTTTAAATCACAGCCCGGGTCAATCGGATCTGCAGATCGGGTCCGCCTCGGGAGCGGCGCGAGCTAACCCCACGTGATGTCATTTCCTGCCGCAGAGCGGAGGCAGGGAGACTCTGGACAGATGCCAAGCGGATTTTGAGTGTTACTTTAGGAAAGAGGAGAAAGGAATATTGAATGAGGGATGTGCCAAAAAAAAAAAAAAAAAAAGCGAGTGAGTGTGAAATCTGATTATGACACCAGCGCAGGATGGACTCTGCAGTTTCCAGTTTCCCCATCCTCCTGCCCATGGGCCTGTCATTTGACCATATAGAAAAGAAGGTGACCTTGAGTAGGATTTAATGTAAATAGCGGATGGGTTCACTAACAGAGCTTTACTCAGGTTGTCCGACACGCCTTGTGTACCATTTTGAAAAGCGTTTTTTATATAAGATTGAATCTTATAATGAATGTATCACACCTATCAGCAGGTCTTTGTAAATCTTTAATCCTCTCTTGATCTTAGCTATGCTTTGACTTTGCCAGGTTTTTTTTTTTTATTTTGTTTTGTTTTGTTTTGTTTTCACCACGGATACAGTTCTGGCAAAAACATCAGGTGCACAGGCTGAAAGTTAAAGCCGCAGCTGTGATTGGTGGATCAATTGGAAACCCCTGTTTATCCTCATGTTGTCAATGACAGACAGCGTGCCTTCCCAAGTACCATTTCAACAGTATTCCAAGCACAGGATCCACTGGCATCTGGAGCATCCCAGTTTAGTCCAGATAGCTTCCCGCCACACGTGACTCTGTCCGTTCCGTGTGTCACGCCAGTGACGCAGATGGAAATTCTTTGATATTTGTTTTTCCTGCGTGACAGGAAATGGAGTGGAATACCAGTTGCCCTGACGGTGGTGCGAGTGGAAGTAGCTCTGTCCCTTTCATAAGAGTACCAAGCCTCTCTCTCATTCTGGCTTCACAACAGGAAACTATGACAGAAAGACACGGATTGTTTTGCACCAGTACCCCCCATGTTCACATGACTGGAAAACATTAGGCCGTCATCACTGGAACATCCCGCTCCTGTTGTTTGAGGGAAGTTCTGAACCCCTGGTAGACGATCCGGGAACGACTGCTATGGCTGGACTATAGGCCTGGACGGTGTGACACATGTCCTCTCACAGTCGCTTTTCTGTTATTAAACTCTTACCTGAATTTAACCTCTATCGTTAAACTTTACCTGACAGACTGCTTTTCCCACACGCGGTACTCCATCAAACTGGCTGGCAGATCACGTTGGATTTCAGCCAATCGCGCGCCTCACGCTGTGATTTGAAACTTCATCCTCAATTAAGGATGGAAGATTTAACACGCTCTCACATAATGCAATAAGGAAACGACCATATTTGGCATTTGACCAATGGGAGGGCTCCTACGAAGCAGGGAGATGTCAGTCACGGATTTTAATGGAAACAGGGTCATGAATGGAATCAAAGTAAGGTTTTTGTCTGAGCAGAGTGTAGTCCAACTCAAGTGGCCACGTCTGTCGGTCTCTATAGACTGTTAAGTTTTGGGGGGAAGAACCTTTTAAAACTTTGCGATGTGGAGACCCACAGAGAGGAAGCATGCTGTTTTCAGATAAAAACATCCCTTCCCTGGATTAATTATTTGAGTCAGGCTTATTTGTCTTGGACGGCACCGTCCTCTCTATTTGGACTGACAGCGTGCAGTTACGTCCAAACAACCACACATCAGAGCATTGTTTTTCCTTTCTTTTATTTTTTTTCTTTGTTCCCTCTTCACCTCATATTACAGCGCTGTGAAAACTCGAATTCTTTCTGCTCTCGAAAAACAGCATGTTCTCTGCACTTAGACGGCCTGCATTGTAAGTCTTTAGCCCTGAGATACAATGCTCTGTTAGACCCCATTCATGTCTTTCTTTTCTTTGACTGCCATATATCTGTCCCTCTTTCTCAAAAGCCAGTTTCTGTGGTTATTTACTCTGGCTATGAAGGAGAGGCGGTCAGTGGATGTTTTGTGGTAATATAGCTTATGAGCAGAAGGCATCTCTGAAGGCCATTCAGGTCTGCTCGTCCTGTGGGGTGATATACTGTTTCTCTGTCACGTCGCCAGCTCGCGAGACTGACAAACAATTGTCCAGGTCAGCTGCCTGTGTGCCTGTGTTGTTACATTACAGTACAGTGTAGCATAGTATAGAACATTATTACAGCATAGTACGGTACAGTACATTACGAGTGAGACTCCTGTTATTTCTGCTTTTTCTTTTATTTCCTCCTGTGTCAATTTCATTCACATTTTCTTGTGCTTTCTCTCTCTCTCTCTCTCTCTCTCTCTCTCACACACACACACACACAGACTCTTCTTGTGTCTGTCTTTCCTTTACTGTCTTTTATCCTGTGTCCCATCTGTTGTTTTTACTGTCCTTTTTGACTGTTTCTTCTTCATATCCACACTTGCAAAGCTTCTGTTCCCCTCTTTTCTCTCTTCCTTCCTTCACTGCCTTTCTCTTTCACTGCCTCTAAAAATAGACGGTGTTCTGTCACAGACAGTACAGCCAAAAAAGAAATTGCTTTGGAGTCAGGAAGCCTTTGTCCAATTCAAATTGTACTGTTTTTTTTTTATTTTTTTTTATTGCATAGGCAGTAAGTAGCTGCTTGTTTTGCTCGTGGACCCATTTGTATCCATTTAAACCTCCATTTTGGCATGACTGGTTCTGACGTTTTGTGAAATAGCCCTGTATTTCAGAACATCTTTCAGAAAACATTTTTTTTTTTTTCTCATTTGAAACCCCAGTTATCGATACCCTCCAGCAACACCGACACTTTTGTCGGTTTGAGTCTTTAAAGGCCTATTTTTTCCTGTAAAACAGGGTGTGTTACTGTAGCAGGCTTGCGCCCATAACTCATTCTGGATGGCCCATCATCATCATCATCAGCCGGCTCTTACGACTTTGGCCGGAGCCTTGAAGCTCTGCAAGTGAGGTCACTTCTCCTTCCTCGCTGTGTTTATGAAAAGCTGTTCCTGTGGTCCGGTCTGGCCAGAGGTCGGTAAAACGAACGACCGCTTGACTCTGTCGGGATCGGGTTCACTTCTGAGTCCAGAGTCCTTAACTCCACATCCATTACGTGAAGTCACTTTGTGCTGTGTGCCTGTGGGACTGCTTAACGATGAGGCAATGGTAAAATATCGAACTGGAGTGATTTCATACTAGGCGTGTGGGTTTTATTCGGCGGAGTGGTGCGAGAAAGAGGGGAACGCGGAGCGATGTCCCGGCGTCCCGCCCCAGGCATTAGTCACGCTAATGGAAAAGAGCCGACACTTCAAACACATCCGCAGCATTTAACTGGACCCTCAAGAGCCGTTTATTCGCTTTCCTCAAAGAGCCGACGGGGGACTCTCCTGACCTGACCGTTGTTTTTTAGCTTCGGTCCGTCTGGTCCGGCTCTTTGAAACAGAGGAAAAAAATAAAAATGCAAAAAAAAAAAAAAAAAAAATCAGTCGGCTCAATGAATCGATGCCAGCTTTAGCTACCACAAATGAGTTGAAATTTGGTTAGTTTAAAGTTAACATACTTATGCTTCACTTGTGTGTGGTGTGTGTGTGTGTGTGTGTGTGTGTGCGTGTGCGTGCGTGTGTGTGTGTGTATACGTCATACCTAGAAACATGGATAGTGGATATATCATTAATCATCATGCCCCATGCCTGATTTTCTCCTGTTTAGTGAGTCTATATATCTGGTTATGTCCCCGCAGTGGATGACGACAACAGTGATATATAATTGAAGAGTGTGTGGCCTGGTTCTGTCTGTGAGTGCTGTGGAGGAGATGCAGATAGAAGAAATTATAGATTTATAATGACAAGAGATCTTAACACAGCACTATACACCTCTCCCAAGAGACTCTCAGCATTCGCCTCACTGACTGGTTGATCAGAAAGACATGCTTTAAAGCTGATTAATTAGACTTTGCATATCTGTACTTCACTTTCACTTACTTTGACTGAGAGTCCAGAACACGATCAGAGAGAGAGAGAGAAACAGATCACATTTTTTTGTATTGTTTTCATTTGTTTTTCTAAAATTCATACAGGCTGAAAGCCAAACCACGCCATCCTTGCTGGGACCTGTCATCGGTCGCAGCATTTTCCCACAGCACTAAAACAGATTTACTTCTCAACACCGAGGGTTGTTTGCACAAACTTTCGCAAGTCATCCGTCGGCAATTTTTGTTGTCATAAAAAAAAACCCAAAACAAAACAGATTGTGGTCTGGAGATATAAATAGCTTTAGTGGTTCGCTGGCCGTTAAAGTCCTCGGACTGAGACCTCAGTCTGCTCCTCTCCTTCAACTTCCTTTTATATCCAGTAAAAGGGCCAGAGGGAATGCCAAGCAGCACTGCATCCAGGAGATACAGGCTGGGGTCTGGCATGCTAACCCAGACACTGACTCCCAACAATGGGCTGATAGTCACCACAGAGGGGCCTGCCATGGCAGACTGCTTACACAGCCCAGAGAGAACGCCTATGGGATTACCATATGAAATGAGACAGTACCTATTTTGTTTTTGTCTGTGTGTGTGTGTGTGTGTGTGTGTGTGTGTTCGGATCTGCACAGTTGTCTTTGAGTCTTGTGTAATAGAAAGTCTTTGTGTTCTCTTGTCTCTTGTGTATACTGATAGTGTACATTTGCATAAGTTTCTTTTGTAATTTCCCCAACATTGTTTTGCATAAACGTACCGTGTTTTTGTTTTTATGCATATATATATATATAGCCTACATTTTGTTTGTTTGTGTGTGTGTGTGTGTGTGTGTGTGTTTGTTTGGTATGCCCACTCTATCCCATTGTCCTCTGTTTACCCTCGCTGTGCCCACTGGGTATGGTTAAACTGGACCTTAATACAGCGCTACCTTTGTACCACTCTGCCTGCCGACCCCCCCTCCCAACCCCTGGGCTGGAACGTTCTCTGTTCTGGGGGGGTCATTGTTGTTATCTGTAACCAGGTCCAGCCGTGTTTGTGGCGGTGTGTTGCTGATTATTCCAAAACCAACAGTAAACCTTTCACTGGTGTCTAAACTCACGTGGGACGGTGCTAAATGCCCACTATGTTAGGGAACACGCTAGAAAGAATGAGCACTCACACCCACCCTCTGCCAATCAGATGCCAGTCACCATCTCTGTGCTGGGCTGCTGTGACTACAATGCAGAGAGGCACTGCTTGGATACTATTCTGATGTAACGAGACAAAACAAGCCCTGTCCTGTTACTACAAAGAGGCTGAATAAACGACCCCTACACTATAACTCCCAGCCTTGACCAGCAGCGTTAAATGAATGAGAGCTTTGTCCCCAAGCTTAAATGACCATGGAAGGTGGTTTGTTTGCTAAAACAATAAGGCTGCTACATAAAAAAAAAAAAAACCCCACTACAATTTCGCCATTAATGGAAATTGAATCACTATTCATCAGACACAGTGTTCCACTCTTATTTCATTTCTCAAACATTCAAAGCGTGCCGGAGAACTGTGACGCTTATGCTCCATGGCTTTTACACACAGAAAACTTACAGTTAAGGTTCTTTGTCCAGTGTCGCTTAGCTACTTGATTGGTTTTAACAGTCAATCTATTTTTAACACATTAATTACAATTGAGCATTGAGCACAATTACTTGTGGTCTGAAATCTTCATATTCACATGCTATGTTATAGGTTAAATATGAACACTAGGGAACCATGCTGAATGTAAGGCCTGTAATTTAATTGTGTCTTGACTCTCTGTCTCTCCAGGTGTCCAGTCAACCAAGAAGTCGGGGATTCCTGCGCCCCGCGAGATCCCTGCGTCCATCTCCAGAGACCGCACCTCACTGCGGGACTCCCTCAGGACCTCCGGGTCTAAGAAGGTGATTCCAAGTGCCAGCACCTCTAGCCTGTCCGCTCTATCCAAGCATTCTCGCAGCTCCACCAAGTCCAAAACGGATGCGGAAAGTGCAGACAAGGCCCTCCTGGAGTGCCAGGTCAAAGAGCTGCTGGCGGAAGCCAAGGCCAAAGAGTTCGAGATCAGCAAACTGAGAACGGAGCTCCAGCGCTTCAAAGCGAAAGGTTCCCCGTCTGATTCCGGGACTCCGGAAGGACCAGGACCAGCGGATGGGGAGAAGGGTCCTGCACAAGCGTCGGACTTGCAGGTGGCAGTGGAGGAGTTGAGGGAGAAGAATGGGCGATTCCAGCGCGAACTTGCCGCCCTGAGGGAGGAGAACCAGACACTGAAGGAGAAGCTCATCTCCATGGAGACCTTGGCTGTTTCCGGCAGCATCAACACCACCAACCTCACCAAGCCCACTGTAAACGGCCTCCTTCCTGAGGGCACGGCCAACAGCGATACGGGCAGGCTTGTCGCGGCCAACAGCAGCCCCCTCAAAACCTCAGTGTCCTCCAGCAGTGACATCACCAAAGGTTCCCCGTCACCCTCCCCGGATTCCTCTGAGTTTGAGAAAA
The DNA here is from genome assembly GCF_902362185.1 of Chanos chanos. Taxonomy (NCBI): domain Eukaryota; kingdom Metazoa; phylum Chordata; class Actinopteri; order Gonorynchiformes; family Chanidae; genus Chanos; species Chanos chanos. Next base: position 5,445,680 of record NC_044509.1, on the reverse strand, counting down.
TCCCGTCTCGCTCGGACTCAATGGGCAGCAACGCAGGTGTTAGTAAGGGTGCAGCAGGAGGAGGAGGGGGAGGAGACGCAGGTACAGTGGGGAAAGAGCTGTCAGTAGAGTGTCTGACGGAGCGCATCCAGCAGATGGAGGAGAGTCAACACAGCACGGCGGAGGAGCTACAAGCCACGCTGCAGGAGCTAGCTGACCAGCAGCAAGTGGTTCAGGAGCTGACTGCGGAGAACGAGCGTTTGGCAGAGGAGAAGGGCCTCTTGCAGACCTCCCTGCAGCAGCAACGTGAGCGCGTGGAGCTTCTCGCCCAGAAAAACGAGGCTCTGCTCCAGAGACTGAGGGAGCAAGCTCAGAGCGAGGAGGCAGAGGCCACGCGCAACGCCCGCGCTGCGGAGCTGGAGCAGCGCTACTCCGACCTGGTGGAAAGCTCGCGTTTCGAGAGGGAAAAACTCGTGGACATCCAACAGCAGTTGACGGGGAGTCTGCGTGCCCTGGAGAAGGAGCACCAGGAGGCGCAGGCGGCAGTGAAGAGTCTCAGGGAGGAGCAGGAACTCCTGCGGGGACGTCTGGAGCAGGAGCAGGAGGCCGGCGAGAAAGCGGCGCGAGCTGTAGGAGAGCATCAGGTCGCCTTGGAGTCGCTGCGGGCGGAGAACGATCGTCTGAAGGCCCAGGTGGAGTCAGAGAGGCAGAAGGTGGTGGAGCTGAAGGCGGTCCAGAGTGCCAGCGACAGCACGGAGCTGCAGGCCCTGCTGAAAACCGCTCACGCTGACAGAGACAGGCTGGAGCACTGCTGCACCCAGCTACGTCAGGAACTACAGCAGGCACGCGGTGAAACAGAGCGTGTTCAGAACACACTCACCAAGGTACAGCTCAACACATTTACTGCCTTGCCGCTCCCTACAACCCCTGCTCCCTTTACTGAACGTTTGTCTGTGATCTTTAATTCGTTCAGTACAAGTTCTCACTTAGTTAGATTCACCTCTGATTCGATTAGGACTCAGTAATGTTTATTACAGTCTGTGAAAGACCTCATAAGAAACTTGAAAGCGCTATACATCAGCAATATACAATACAAAGCTCTATACATCAGCTCTGATTTGTAATGGTTTCCTCAGTAAAGAGGTCAACGCTCCTCTCCCGGTCAGCTTTATAGGCACTTTCATATCACATCTGTACGCTGAAATCTCCCTCACGGTAGGCGTGCATAAAAAAGCAGATGTCCTGTTCCTTGACGTTAGCATGTACCCTCTGAACATGCAGCACAGCCTCATGGGGGGAAATGCCTTATTCTCATGCAGTCTTTTCCTCTCTGCACGAGGACATGAACGTGGTGTGGTATTCCAGAGAAATTCACGTCTCCTGAGACCATGTACAGTACTTCAGAAACTAATTATAGTGCAGAATAGAACCGCAGTGTTTTCTATTAGAAAACTGGAGACTAGAAATTTCGGGGAAAACTAAAAGAGATAAGGTAATCAGATAAAAACCTGTTTCGGAAACAAAACTCGGAGACGAGCAAATCTGAGCGACAAATCCAATCATCACGTTTGTAGCTACAGAAGAGGTCAGAGTTCAAAATGCTTCTCTCTCTCTCTCTCTCTCTCTCTGGTGTTGTTGCCATTGTTTTTTTTTCTTTTTGTTTTTCTATTTGTGAATGATGGTCAGAGTTTCTCGCACAAAGCTGGGAAACAAAGTGGGTTTAAGAATATTCGTCTGTGCAGATGGACAGACGGACAGAGGGACAAATAGCATGCTGATGAGAGAGCCGCACTCACTTAGCCATGCGAAAAAGCAATAAAAAAAAAAACAGCACACAGCATAAACCCCGATGAGAAAAAAACTGGACTCAACCACACTACACATTTAAGAGACTTGTGTTTTACAGGGAATCCTAGAAAATGAGAGATCATGCGCTATAAAAAGTCATTTGGTGACAGTTTACGGAACCTCTGGGAGGTAGATGTTCATTTACAGGCCTTGTGGTTTGACTTGGAGTTTCCTTTGTAGTTTAAAAAAAAAAGAAAAAAAGTTTATAACATGTTTCAAGAAGACGAGGTCATACAGTAAGGACAGTCTCTGGAGCTGTGTGTCATGCTTTTAACGGCCTTGGAGAAACTCCACTGGCCCCACAGCGCGTGAACTTATCTGACCCCTGTGGGGAGGCATAGCTGCTCGTTCTCTGCTCTAAAGCCTGTTTGACTGGGCCAAGCCCTGTGGGTTCCGGATCGCTCCAGAACTCAGCTCAGACTTCTTATGAAGTCACTCAGCGTTCTTGTTAAATGCCCAAATCATTCCAGAACTCTGTGAGAGTTCTGCTGCGTTTGTCAGTGTTCTGAGGAGGGGGGTGGGGTGGGTATGAGGCTGTGATGACTCAGCGAGATTATGGCGTCATCGCTGACGGAACGTGGTTGGGTGGCCCAGCTGTCGTAAGGCTCAAGGCCTAGCCTTTGCCACCGAAGCTTTTTGGGTGAGGCCGCTTGTTCTGCTTTCTTAGAAACCGCGTCATAGTTCGCCCATTGGCATTCTGCGCCCTCAACAACAGATACAGCTCTGCTTTTGTTTGACCTTAAATGGATACGACCAGGGGAGCGAGATGGAATGACTCCACTGCAGTTGTTCAGAGCTGAGTTGCAGTCATCACGTTAATAAAGGCAGCTCTCTTTGACTTTGGCTGAGCTTTACACAATTGATTGCTTTGACTGTCTGTTTAAAGAGAAAAAAAACAAAAGAAAGAGTGACAGGGCAGTACTGCGTGCGTTTAAAATTCCTGCCTTCAGACAGCATGTGTGTGTGTGAGATGCCAGAGTCAGCAGATTTGCAGCTCCATTAAACTCATAAGCATTTGGCCCATATTGTAGTGAATCATAGTAAAAGCATGTCTCTGCTAATGCTGTGTGTGTGTAGGTCTCATGTACCCCTCTGAGAAACTGAGGCCCATTTAGTGTAGAAGCACTGGGCGGAACATCTGGGTTACGGGCTCTTCTGCTTTGATTTAGCTTCAGACTCAGCTACAGTGACTCTTTTAATGGCCTAATCAATCTCGATTAATCTCCTAATGGTGTCTGTAATTAAAGTGTCTATGGGCACACCTGGAGGTGAGAGAATGAATGCGTCTCTGCCTGTTGGTGTCCTAGTTCTGTTTTTCCTCATCTCAGAATCCATCTTTCATCTGGTTAAGTAATGAAGAAAGATGAGCTGCAGCATGTTAACAGTACAATGTCATCAGCGGTGTAT